>NC_092820.1:2320000-2512500 GCF_023375885.2 Dermacentor andersoni | reverse complement strand
AACACAATCTGTTCTCACTAACACAGTGCATTGAAATAGCTGAAAAGGAACACAGACCCCTATGGCTGGCTTTTTTGGACATCAAGGGAGCCTATGACAGTGTACTTCAAGAGGGCTTGTGGGGCATTCTGGAAACTTTAGGAGTGCAAGATGGAGTAACCAATTTCTTAAAAGATATCTATAAAGGTAACCGGGTGATTATACAATGGGAAAAGCAGGTTTCGGAGCCTGTAATGATTTGGCGGGGGCTTAGGCAGGGGTGCCCATTGTCACTTCTGATGTTTGTGCGGTAGCTACAAGGTTTAGAGGCCAAAATACAGCAAAGCGGACTCGGCTTCAACCTATCATTTTTCAAACAAAGAAAATTGATTGAACAGTCATTACCAGGACTGATGTACGCGGATGATATTGTATTAATGGCTGACAATGCAGAAAATCTGCAGGAATTAATGGACATATGTGGTACAGAAGGAGACAGATTAGGCTTGAAGTTTAGCAAAGAAAAATCAGCAGTCATGATTTTTAATGATAACATTTGCGGCGAGCATAAGATACAGGAGGCCACGCTGGAGATAGTCGATAAATACAAGTACCTTGGGGTGTGGATAAATAATGGCATTGAGTATCTGACAGAGTACAAGAAATATCTAACGACTAAAGGTAACAGAAGTCCAGCGATTATGAAGAGTAGGGCACTGTGGAACTATAATAGGTACGAGGTAGTACGAGGGATATGAAAGGGGGTAATGATTCCAGGCCTGACTTTTGCCAATGCAGTTCTATGTATTAGAGCAGAGACCCGGCAACGTGGTGTGGGTAGGCTCGTTCTGGGAGCACATGGCAAGACACCAAATCTTGAGGTGCAGGGGGATCTGGGATGGTCTTCTTTCGAGGGCAGAGAGGCTAGTAGCAAGGTAGCATTTGAGGAGCGATTGAGAAAAATGGGGGAAATGCGGTGGGCTGGGAAGGTTTTCAGTTACTTATACTCGAGGAATGTTGACACGAGGTGGAGGAAGCGAACTAGAAAATTGACAAGCAAATACTTGGGCAGTAGCGGGGGGACAGGTAAGGAATCATCTGTCAAGAAAAAGGTTAAGGAGACAGAGAGGGGTATATGGAATACAGAGATGCAAACCAAATCGGCCATGGAGACATACAGGACGTTTAAGCAAGAAATAGCCAAAGAAAATATTTACGATAACTCTAAGGGAAGCTCATTGTTGTTTGAAGCCAGGACAGGTGTACTGCGGACTAAAACGTACCGAGCCAGATACCAGGAGATAGATTTGGTGTGCGAGGCGTGTGGAGAGGAGGAGGAAACGGCTGAACACCACCTGATACTTGCTTGTAAACAACTTCACCCTGCAGTTGAATCTAACGGGGAACTATTCAAAGCTTTGGGTTTTAAAGACAGTGAAAGTAAAATAGACTTTGAACAGGTAGAAATAACTAAACGGAGACTATCTGATTGGTGGATAATATCAACGCAAAAGTAAAGGAGGAAATACATAGGTATGCGTGCATATAGTACCATTAAAGGCTAGGTGGCGCGCGCCGCCGCCGCCCGATTCAAAGGGTTGAGCCTCAATCATTCATCCACCCATCCGTGCAGACTGCGCGTGTCGTCTGGTTCGCACATCAGTTTCATAGCGGTTGCGTCGGTTTCTATGTTTGCGTTTTCTGTCTTATTACAGCGTTGCGTGTTTGTTCTTGGTGTTGTCAAAGAGTGAGTGCGTAGCTGCTGTGTTTGTGTGCTTGTCATTACGAGAACTATGCGCTGGCGGTGAAAAAATAACGAAGCTAAAGAGAGAGTGCAAGGAGAGGACCTGCTTTGTGCCATTGTGTACAAGCGGCTACCGCTCGAACAAAGGGCGTGTATCCTTGTTCACTCCACCATCTGATACGAAGCGGTAGCAGAATGGGCACGAATGACCTGGAGAACGGACAGAAGGCCGGCACCAACTGCTGTGGTTTGTAAAAAACATTTCGAAAACAGCTTAGTCGAGCGCGCGTTCTCTATCACCGTAAACGGCGTTGTCCACGAGATTCCCCGCGATAAACCACGCCTGAAACCCTACGCTATACCCACGATATTTCCTGAGTATTCTAAGCATGAACCTTACTTTTCGTGAGTACCAGGGAAAAAAAACAAGAAAAAAGGAGCAGTAGTGCTTTGATTTACTATACTGTTATGTTGCACGAAAGATCACTGCCCAAAATTCTTGACCACAGTGTGCAGGCTTCCTTTGCGCAAGTAAAGCTGAAGCCGACGCTGCTTCACTATTGCACTACGCATTTTGACAATGGAGGCCTTGTCTATCTTTGTCAGACCTTGTCAACCGCTGTGAAGGCCGTGGAAGATGCTTTTACTGTGTTCTTTAGCAAAAACAAGTTACATGTAGCGAGTCTAGCTGATTTTTCAGGTCAGCTGCAGACACTGGCCTTTCCCCAACTAGGGTGCCCAGAGCATGAAAAACCAGCTTTGACAACACTTGTGAAGTTCTATGTTTTCTTGAGGTTTCGGGTTTTTTTTGTAAAAGGCATCAAAAATAGAGGGAAGCGCAAAGGCAACGGCAGAAGCTCTTTAAACTGCGTCACTGCCACTAGATCTATCTTCTTCATGTATGTGTGTGTGCATTATCTCATCTAGGGCTGTCTTATATGCCCGCGTTCGACTGTTGTTACGCGAGAATAAAATGTTTGTTATGCTTAAATGAAAGATCTGTTTCCCATTTTCGTTCACTTATATCAGACATAAAAAGAAATCTGCACGTGTGTACCAGGTATTAAAAAATGTATAGTACACAGAACATCGCGTGCAGTCCATTTTACAGGCAATTTTTTTTTGCTTATTATCCTATCCTCGTGGCCCAATGGCCGTTATGAGGAGATGGGTACATGGTTTACAAACAATCAAAAACATTCAAACCTATGAGGACAACAATAAGATATTAGGCAAAAATAGTAGCACGTAAAATAAAAAGAAAGGACAGCGAAATTCCAGTCATTTCAAATGATGATCGGTTACAGCGGTCTTGAATGGTTATGCATTAATATACCATTAATAGAACAGTAACGTACTCTTATAATTATTTTCCTTTATTAGAATAAACAATGTAACCTAAAACTTACCCTTAAAAAATTACGCTACCATCATCGCTAGAATAAAAAACAAGTGGCCTTAGCTATCGCCTAAGAGACACGAAGGCGAACGCCTTGTAAAGCCTATTGTAATTCACCTTATTCTTCCGTAATCCTCCTTTATCCACTGTAGTCCACCTTAATCCTCCTTAATGCAGATTATACCGCCTAATTCAACCTAATTTACCTTAATCCAATCACTAATCAATAATTAAATTTGCTATTCATTAATCATTTCTTATACACGGCTGGACATGCTTTGGTTCGCTTCTGGCCTTCCTTGGATCGCGTGACATGTTCTGTACCTCACAACACGACTTTGAAACATGGAGATCTAAGGCTTTAGACTTAAAAATTACATTTTCTGTTCGCCATCATAGAAACACGAGGTTCCCCGCTCGAAGCCGAGCTGAGCTAGCACAAGCTTTTCACACAAGCGACAACGGCTAAAGAAGCTTGTTGTAATCAAACAAACCCTAATCAGTAATCAGCTGCCCACATTTGAACTGTGCTGCTGCTATGGCTTAGTAAAAACAAAAAGCGAAGAAGCCCGCTTGCCGACGCTGTGGAAACACAGCGGGCTACGAAGACCGGATGGTTGCCGCGGCACCCACCTGCACTGCAGCGCTCCTAGCGGCAGCCGCCGGCATTCATTGCATCCGGTGCCACCCGGTAGGCCGCGGACGGCACACTAGCTAGTATATTCTAGGCACTATAGTACAAATGCAACTACGCATTCAGTGTTGCTGATTGTTGCGGTGTAGTTAAACATTTCACAAAATAGTCGCTTTCACGAAAGTGCCTGAAACTGTGAGTGTGACTTACGCTTCTATGCCATGTGAAACTTTGTCCCTGCAGCAAAACTTTTTATTTCCACTGTTGAAACGGTCCAATGAATATAAGCCATGACTCGCCACACATTGATATTGAAAATATTAACTTCTTTATTTGCGCAGTGATAGGTGCATGCAGGTTGTGCAGAGCTTCACATTGCATACAGTTATACTTATATATTGTCACGTGGTGGTGACGTTCAAGAACACAGTAGCAATACTGCGAAGAACAAAACTAACTTTTATTGGGCGAACCTGTGCCCACAAAAACAGGCTACACTTATAGCACAACAATAGCGGCGAACACTGTCGGCGATCGTCGAAAATCTGATCAGCGGGTCAAGCGCGTCGGCTTTTAAAGAACAGTCGTCGAATGTTCCAGACTAATCGTTCGGACCCGCGTGCCTTCCACAAAGTTCTACTCCATTCGCGTCAGGCGATGAAATCAGATAACATAAGGTTCGGCGACAACAGACAGCGGATAGAAGCATCGATAACTTTCCAGAAACTTCGGATACATGCAGGCGCGTCCCACGCTGTGCGATTACATTTGTCAGGCGGCGAAACGTGGTTGCCCGATAAAGATAAGTACACGTGTCAATACCCCCCTCTTAAAAAGCATCGTCCCGATGCTACAAATATGAGAGAGTGAAACACAAAATGACACTTATTAAACATAAGTAACAAAACAACGAAAAGAAACAAAGTCCAAAGGTCAGTTACGCGAAGTCCCTAAGTTCATTAACGCTGGTAGTACGGCTTGAGTCGCACAACGTGGACTATTTCAGGTCGTGAGCGGCGCCGCTGTGATAGCGAAATGCCGTCTGGCACGACCTCATAGTCCAGTGCGCCAATACTTCGGATGATCCTGTACGGTCCGAAATAGCGACGCAAAAGCTTCTAGCTCAGCCCTCGTCGGCGTATAGGGGTCCAAACCCAAACACGGTCACCGGGCTGGTACTCGACGAAGCGTCGTCGGAGGTTGTAGTGTCGGCTGTCGGTCCCCTGCTGGCTCTTGATCCGTAGGCGGGCGAGCTGTCGGGCTTCTTCGGCGCGCTGGAGATAGGTAGCGACGTCTAGATTCTCCTCGTCAGTGACGTGCGGCAGCATGGCGTCGAGCGTCGTCGTCGGGTTCCTGCCGTAAACCAGCTTAAACGGCGTGATCTGTGTTGTTTCTTGCACCGCCGTGTTGTAAGCGAATGTTACGTACGGCAGGACGGCATCCCAGGTCTTGTGTTCAACGTCGACGTACATTGCTAGCATGTCGGCGAGGGTCTTGTTCAGGCGCTCCGTGAGACCATTCGTCTGCGGGTGGTAGGCAGTTGTCCTCCTGTGACATGTCTGGCTGTATTGCAGAATGGCTTGGGTGAGCTCTGCTGTAAAAGCCGTTCCTCTGTCGGTGATGAGGACTTTTGGGGCACCATGTCGCAGCAGGATGTTCTCGACGAAAAATTTCGCCACTTCGGCTGCGCTGCCTTTTGGTAGAGCTTTAGTTTCAGCGAAGCGGGTGAGATAGTCCGTCGCCACGACGATCCACTTATTCCCGCATGTTGACGTCGGAAACGGCCCCAACAAATCCATCCCAATCTGCTGGAATGGTCGGCGAGGAGGTTCGATCGGCTGTAGTAATCCTGCTGGCCTTGTCGGTGGTGTCTTGCGTCGCTGACAGTCTCGGCATGTCTTGACGTAACGAGCGACGTCGGCGGTCAGACGCGGCCAGTAATACCTTTCCTGTATCCTCGACAGCGTCCGGGAGAATCCAAGGTGCCCAGCGGTTGGATCGTCGTGTAGGGCGTGCAGTACTTCTGGACGCAGCGCTGACGGTACAACAAGAAGGTAGCTGGCGCGGACTGGTGAGAAATTCTTCTTCACGAGCAGGTTGTTATGTAGCGTGAACGAAGACAACCCGCGCTTAAATGCCTTAGGGGCAACGTCGGTGTTCCCTTCCAAGTACTCGACGAGGCCTTTTAGCTCCGGGTCTGCTCGCTGCTGTTTAGTGAAGTCTTCCGCGCTTATTATTCCAAGGAAGGCGTCGTCGTCCTCGTCGTCTTGCGGCGGGGGATCGATGGGGGCACGTGATAAGCAGTCGGCGTCGGAGTGTTTTCTTCCGGACTTGTATATTACGGTGACGTCATATTCTTGCAGTCTGAGGCTCCACCGCGCCAGCCGTCCTGAAGAGTCCTTTAAGTTAGCTAGCCAACACAACGCGTGATGGTCGCTGACGACTTTGAATGGCCTGCCATAGAGGTAAGGGCGGAATTTCGCTGTAGCCCAAATGATGGCGAGGCATTCCTTTTCAGTCGTAGAATAATTGCCTTCCGCTTTTGACAGCGACCGGCTAGCATAAGATATCACCTGTTCAAGTCCGTCTTTCCTCTGGACTAGGACGGCACCGAGGCCTAGGCTACTGGCGTCAGTGTGGATTTCAGTATCGGCGTCTTCATCGAAGTGTGCAAGTACCGGCGGCGACTGCATGCGTCGTTTCAGTTCTTGAAATGCGTCGGCCTGCGGCGTTTCCCACTTGAACTCCACATCACATTTCGTTAGATGTGTTAGCGGCTCCGCGATGCGTGAGAAGTCCTTGACAAAGCGCCTATAGTAGGCACACATGCCAAGGAATCTGCGAACTGCCTTCTTGTCGGTTGGCTGCGGGAACTTTGCGATGGCAGCTGTCTTCTGTGGGTCGGGGCGTACTCCTGATTTGCTGATTACGTGGCCTAGGAACAAAAGCTCATCGTAAGCGAAGCGGCACTTTTCCGGCTTCAGAGTGAGCCCTGATGACTTGATGGCTTCTAACACTGTCGCAAGCCGCTTAAGGTGATCGTCGAAATTTCCGGCGAAGACGACGACGTCATCCAAGTAAACAAGACACGTCTGCCACTTCAATCCTGCTAAAACCGTGTCCATAACGCGCTGGAACGTTGCAGGCGCCGAGAACAGTCCAAATGGCATAACCTTGAACTCATAGAGGCCGTCTGGAGTGATGAAGGTGGTCTTTTCGCGATCTCTTTCGTCGACTTCTATTTGCCAGTAGCCAGACTTGAGGTCCATTGACGAGAAGTATTTAGCATTGCAGAGCCTATCTAATGCGTCGTCTATCCGTGGGAGGGGGTATACGTCTTTCTTCGTGATTTTGTTCAGTCGACGATAATCGACGCAGAAACGTAGAGTTCCGTCCTTTTTCTTCACTAAAACAACTGGAGACGCCCACGGGCTTTTCGACGGCTGGATGATGTTGTCGCGCAGCATTTCGTCGACTTGTTGTCTTATAGCTTCGCGTTCTCGCGTCGAAACTCGGTAAGGGCTCTGGCGGAGTGGTCGAGCGCACTCTTCGGTTATTATGCGATGCTTTGCGACTGGTGTTTGTCGAATCCTCGACGACGACGAAAAGCAGTCTTTGTATCGTCGAAGCAGACTTCTGAGCTGTTGCTGCTTAATCACGGGGAGACTTGGATTTATGTCGAAGTCTGGCTCGGGAACTACGGTCGTTGGGGAAGATGCGACAGAATCGGAGAGGACAAACGCATCGCTGGTTTCCTGAATGTCCTCGATGTATGCGATCGTCGTGCCCTTGTTGATGTGCTTGAACTCCTGGCTGAAGTTTGTCAGCAACACTTTCGTGCTTCCTCCGTGCAGTCGAGCGATCCCTCTTGCGACGCAAATTTCACCGTCGAGCAGTAGACGTTAGTCGCCTTCGATGACGCCTTCTACATCAGCGGGTGTTTCGGTGCCGACCGAAATAACAATGCTGGAGCGAGGCGGGATGCTCACTTGATCTTCGAGCACACTCAAGGCGTGGTGACTACGAGGGCTCTCCGGCGGTATCGCTTGATCTTCCGACAGCGTTATTGACTTCGAGTTCAGGTCGATGATTGCGCCGTGTTGGTTCAGGAAGTCCATGCCGAGAATGACGTCTCGTGAACACTGTTGCAGGATAACGAAGGTGGCAGGGTAAGCCCGGTCATGAATGGTAATTCTTGCCGTGCAGATTCCACTCGGCGTGATGAGTTGTCTTCCAGCGGTTCGAATTAACGGGCCTTCCCATGCAGTCTTAACTTTCTTCAATTGGGCTGCGATGGGTCCACTCATGACGGAGTAATCGGCTCCTGTGTCTACTAACGCGGTGACTGTGTGGCCGTCGAGAAGCACGTCGAGGTCGGTGGTTCTTTGTCTTGCGTTACAGTTAGGCCTTGGCGCCGGATCACGGCTGTGTCGCGTTGACCTGTGGTTGGTACGTGGCGTCGTCAGGTGGTCTTTCGTCAGCGTGTTCTTTCCTGCCAGACTTCGTCGGGATGGCGGTGTGTCGTCGTTGTTATGTCGTGGAGATAGTCTTTTCGGCGTCTTCGTCGGCGGCGGAGGATCTTCGTCAGTTCGACGAACAGCAACCGCACCTCCATCGGTTGCTGCTTTTAGTTTTCCGGATACGGGCTCGCTGACCGGCCCCGGGCTGGGCCAGTGTATGGTCGGCGCTGCGGCGACAGGTAGCGGCCTGGTGATGGCGAACGGGACGGTCGTCGAGAGCTCCACTGAGTAGCGGCGAGGTAGTCGGCGATATCGCCAGGGCGTTCACCTTGCTGCGGGCGTGGAGCGTTCACGGCGAAACCTCGCAGTCCCATTTCCCGGTACGGACATCGTCGGTAGACGTGACCCGCTTCCCCGCAGTCGTAGCAGAGCGGGCGGTGGTCAGGAGCGCGCCAAACGGCGGTCTTCCTCAGGTAGCTGCGCTGGGCGACGGGTGGGCGTGCTGGCGGCGGCGGTGGTCGACGGAATTGCGTCGTTGCACGGCCCTGGCGTGGTCGCGGAGGGGGACCTTGACGGCGTGCGACGGCGGCGTATGTCATCGCTTCTGGTTGGGGCTGCGGTAATTGTGGTTGCAGCTCGGGAACTCCAAGCGATCGGTGCACCTCTTCTTTGACGATGTCGGCGATCGAAGCCACTTGGGGCTGCGACGAAGGCAGGACCTTGCGCAGTTCTTCGCGCACAATGGCCCTGATGGTCTCCTGAAGGTCGTCCGAACCCAGTCCTTGGATGGCGTACTGCGGCGTGAGCCCCTGGCGGTTATATTGCCGGGTGCGCATCTCCAGAGTTTTCTCGATCGTCGATGCCTCTGCAGAAAACTCAGCTACGGTCTTCGGCGGGTTACGAATAAGTCCTGCGAAAAGTTTTTGCTTGACGCCCCGCATCAGGAAGCGGACTTCTTTCGCTTCTGGCATTTCCGGGTCGGCGTGCCGGAAAAGACGGGCCATCTCTTCCGTGAAGAACGCGATCGTCTCGTTTGGCAGCTGCACTCTGGTTTCTAGTAGTGCTTGGGCTCGCTCTTTTCGCACGACGCTTGTAAACGTTTGCAAGAAGCCGCTTCGGAACAGGTCCCACGTCGTTAAGGTGGCTTCTCGATTCTCGAACCAGGTCCTGGCGGCGTCTTCCAGTGCGAAATAGACATGCCGCAGCTTGTCGTCGCTGTCCCAACTGTTAAACCTAGCGACCCTCTCATACGTCTCGAGCCAGGTTTCCGGGTCCTCAAATGTTGATCCTCGGAACGTCGGAGGTTCCCTGGGCTGCTGCAGCATGATGGGGGACGCTGGGGCTGCCATTGGGGTTGCCTTGTCCACAATCGTCTTGGTCTTCTCAGGTAGAAGTCCGTGCTCCGGGGGCAGCTGTTGAAGACGGCGGCTTGCTCGATGCTCCGGGACTACGTTGGTGTTCTCTTTGCGGTCCGGGCTTGGATCACGGCTTGTTGGGGGCGTCCGGTACATGAACGAAAAGCACCTCCACCAGATGTCACGTGGTGGTGACGTTCAAGAACACAGTAGCAATACTGTGAAGAACAAAACTAACTTTTATTGGGCGAACCTGTGCCCACAAAAACAGGCTACAGAGATGTCACGTGGTGGTGACGTTCAAGAACACAGTAGCAATACTGTGAAGAACAAAACTAACTTTTATTGGGCGAACCTGTGCCCACAAAAACAGGCTACACTTATAGCACAACGATAGCGGCGAACACTGTCGGCGATCGTCGAAAATCTGATCAGCGGGTCAAGCGCGTCGGCTTTTAAAGAACAGTCGTCGAATGTTCCAGACTAATCGTTCGGACCCGCGTGCCCTCCACAAAGTACTACTCCATTCGCGTCAGGCGATGAAATCAGATAACATAAGGTTCGGCGACAACAGACAGCGGATAGAAGCATCGATAACTTTCCAGAAACTTCGGATACATGCAGGCGTGTCCCACGCTGTGCGATTACATTTGTCAGGCGGCGAAACGTGGTTGCCCGATAAAGATAAGTACACGTGTCAATATAACCACTTATAATGGTCCCAGATATAACGATCTATCGGTTATAATGGGCACATTTCAGTGCATTTACAGTTTTCTAACCCTCCCTGTGGAAACTGTTTCCAGATATAACGAACGCATTTTAAATCTCTGTACTGCTACAATAAATGATTCGAACCTGGTCTCGATAAAAAGAGGGCACACACAAAGGGCCAAAGCACGGAAGCGCGACCAAACTTGGCAGCGTGCGCCTCGCTCCAGTCTAACCGCGACGATACCACGGCCTTCGCGACGAGCGACCACATCGCACGGATTTCGGATGCCGCAAAGAAGGTCGTGCGTTTTCGAGGCACTCCTCAAGGGCGAAGTGTCGCGCACAGCACGAACAGCATGATGTAGGGATTAAGCTGGCGCGTGCGCCAGCTTAAGCCCTACATCTTAAGCCCTACAGCTTAAGCCTACAGCTTAAGCCCTACAGCTTAAGCCCTACTGAGTCCTGGTCTTCTGCGCCTTGCCTTTACTACTTCAAGCATGAACCAACTTGCCTAAGCAAGAGTTTTACTTGAGCATATTTCTTGTACATTGGGCCCTTTCTTTCAACAAAGCTTTCGCACCGATCCTGCCATTTTGTGCGTCAACCTGATCGCCGTCTCAGCTTGCCAGTCTCGAGTGGTGCCGGTCCTGTCGTTTGTGTTCTTCTTCCTGAGTCCTGGTCTTCTGCGCCTTGCCTTTACTACTTCAAGCATTATGCCTGTTTGAACGATTCGAAATGACCATCCATGTCTTTCCACCATGGCAACGGCAACTCAAGCGTTCCTGTCGATACGGTGCGAGTTGGTGAGAATGCTGCACCATGCGCTGCTGCCGCGCTAAAGTTGCAAAGGGTTGGGAGTTACTATGCTGTTATCAGGAGATCACGGTTTGGCGACGCCTCGTTTACGCGTTGCCGATTCCTGATAACGGTTCGCGCTGATGTTTTACCTTTCGAACATCGCTTTTTTTTTTTGCCCGAAGCGACATAACATAATTTTACAGCGCTTGTGCGTCTAAAGCCCAGTCATATTGCCGATACCATTGCAGAATGGCGGCATGCTGCAGTAGTTTCCGAAGTTTTCGATTCCGGCCAACTGTCCCTCTGGTAATATATCGCAAGCTCCCGAATAAAAAATGGTGGCTGCGCTTGCAATTTCGAAGTGATAGGAACCAGGCGGCGTTTTGAAAGGTCACCAGCGTAGTGCGCCGTCGCCAGCACAGCTACGCGACGGCGCATTTTTTTCTTGAGATAGACGTTTCTAACAGAAGTTTGCAGCTGGGTGCGGGAAAGCACCAGGAAGAAAAATGACCATGAAAATATGGTTTTGGACCAAAGTGCTACTGAATTGTAACTGCTGAAACCAGCTTCTATGTGGTTAATATTTTAGCGTGTTTAAGGGCAACTCCATATACAGTAAAAGCTCGTTAATTCGAAATCTGCGAGGATGCTGCGAAAATTCGAATTTTACAAAATTTGAACTAATGAAAGCCAGAGAAAAAAAATCGCTCAGGTAAAGCGCGTATATAGTCCTATGTAGCGTGCGAACGCGTGCGTACATGCAACGTCACGTTGGCAAGAACAAAGACGTCTATGAATAAAGAGAAAATCAGACATCCACCCGTTGGTAGGAATTGCTACAAAGGAAACCCCTACGGGTTCCTCGAAAGAAAAGCCTCATAGCTGAAGAACAATTCGTCCGGGACTCGAACCCGGGACCACCGCCTTTCCGGGGCAGCCGCTTTACCATCTGAGCTAACCAGGCGGCTAGCAGATGGCAGGGCGAAGTCGAATTTGTCGACAGCACGAAGCAATTTTCTCTTTATTCTAGTACACTATACCAATATACAAACTTAGAGAAGGGAAACTGTACCTTTCACAGTGCAACGGAAATAAGAGTAGCGGTGGCGTTGTGAACTAAAGTATGCGACTGAGGGTGGCGCTGGCAAAATCAAAACTAATATCATCATCATTATGTAGTGAGCAATATGGCCGCTACGGTAGCAGCTGCTGGGGTTCGTTGCGCTGCTCATTCGCTGGTTTTGGGCGTTTTGCTACCGCTTTCGGAGCGGTGTTCGTGTCTACGATACTCTAAAACCTTACCTACGATACGATACCTTACCTACGAACCTTACGATACTCTAAAACCAATACCTTTATTATATCGCCAAGTGATCGAGAGGCCTCAACTGGCAAGAAAACACGTCAGACAAGTTAACTTACATTGTTTATTGTCAATCGTGAATGAAGCAGTACATGCCCACAATTTTCGTACAAGTTAGGTGGAGCTAATGCTGTCAGTCACTGAGTTTACAACATACAGAAACACAGATAGCAATCTTTTTAACGGAATTGAAAGCTGAAATCGAGCGAAGTTTTCTCATCGTGTTTGGCGTGCCGCTAAAGCAACGACAACGATATTGTGCTCCGGTACACTCGTACTTGTGTTGTGTACAGGGCTGTTTGACGTGTTTCATACTGTACGTATGTTGTCTGCATTCGACGATTTCAGCTAGATTAAAAAAAAGGAAACATAAGAAGTCCTCGGCAAAGTCAGTAAGGTAAGCTTAAGCTGCAATATTACATTGTTTTCATAACATATTGGCGATAGGCACGAAGTGTAGAGAAAAAGAAACATTATGCTAAATTTTAGATCACATATTGTATGTTCTGCATACTTCTGCTGCACATTTAGTGCTCAGGCGCAGCAGTAAAGGCCTTGACACAAGTGGACTACTCTTAGGAAGGTGAGGAACGTTGCGGAGACGACAGCGCTTACAAGGTCCTCTGCAAATATTGTGTATAAACAAGGACACTAAATAAACATATAAGTATGCCCAATTAATGCTCACAGATCCTTGTAAAATGCAATTTACGGTTTCATGTTGAAGAAACATCTCGGTTTGCATGTTCAAAAAATGCAGAAAGGCTACCAGGAGATGAACACTTCAGTTGAGTAACAGAGGTGAGCAAGGGAAGCATCAGCCTGCAGCCAACGTTTCAACAATCAAACATATTTGTGAGGGCCGTGACGAAGATAAGTTCCCATGCTGAGGCTTCCCTTGCTCGTCCACTGTTGATTGGATGAATGTTAAGCCAAACTTATATTTATTTTTAAATTTATATTTTATTTAAGTACATTTCATAAACTTTTTTGTGAACACACTGTCCTCAGGTATGTCATCTGCTGTTTGAAAAGAAAGAAAATTTGATTTTATTGGTTTGTCGTGTTTGAGAAGTGTTGAGTAGGCCTGTGTGAAGTTGCCTGTTCTAGCCATCTCTTAGGGTGTAGGGCTAGCCTAGTTACTCATTTGATTCAAACTGTACATGAGCCTTTTGCAGTTAACAAATCAAACCTGCAATATCCAGATCCAATTCTAATCCTATCACTTACCATCTGTACAATGTTCCCTTAGATTTCATGTGCTATAAATATATTGGTGTACATGTTACAAATACCTTAAGTTGCACCAATATGGAGTGTCATTAACAATGCTATTCAGCTGCTCGGGTACTTACAGTGCAACTTTTCCAAAGCACTGTCTACTTTAAAACTACACCTTTACAAGATGCTAATACGTTCAAAACTTGAATATGCATCTGCAGTATGGGATCCCAGTCGCGTTAGTCTTGTTACTTCACTTGAACTAGTACAAACTTACTCTGCTCGTTTCATTCTTTCTAATTATAACCATACGGCGAGTATAACCTTAGTCAAACTAACCACCACTTATTCCCCTAGCTAATCGCTGCAGTCGCCATGTTTCGCTATTTCATAAAATTTTCCATCATACCACACTTCACGACGACTTCACACTGCGGCCTCAAGTACATTTCAAACTGCATCGATCACCGCAGTATTGCAGGGGTTGATTCTATGTTACACGAAGTCTTTCTTTCAATCTTTCATCCCCCGCACATCTCTGGAATGGAACCACCTTCCCTCAAGTATTGTAGCCATCACCGATAACAAACGTTTTTTGCAAAACATGAGCTAACATTGTATAATCAGGAGAATGATTGTATTACCAGAACTCACTGCTCTTGTTCCTTTGTTTTACTCTACTGCTTTGTACCCACTCCCCTCTTTAATGGCATATGACTCTGAGTGTACTTTAAATAAAAAATATAATAATAAAGTGAAGAGTGACTGCCAGAGTTTCAGTGAACATGAAGCATCATTTCCTCAAAATTGCACTGAGCGGTTTTGAAGGCACAAAAATTATTTGCAGTTTCATGTAACAAATTAACGCTATTAGGGAGCATGTGATACTTGGTGGTAATGTCCGTCAATCTGATTTGCAAATAGCAGATGACAGAGTTTGTGCATTACCAAGTAGGAGCTTGCTACATGACGAGAAAAGAAACAAGCTGGGACTCAACTTGTAACTTCTCCAATTTTCATAAAACGCCCTTAAAATCAAGCAAGCTTGTATGTCAAATTTTAGCATTCACGCTCGGTACCATACAAAACTGTAGACTGCTGCTTTCCTGATAGCGCTGACAGCCCTCTATCTGGTAAACTTGCAAACATTTCATGGTGAGGCACGTAGTTCAAGAGGACCTGTTGTCATTATGGTGACCGTTGAGCTTCTCATGGCTTGGCGTGGGTAGCTTGCTAACCAATAATCTCTCTTTCGTACTTTCTCAAAAGAGAAATCATGAAGCCATGACAAAGATGCAAGCAAAGAATGGTGAAACAAAAGTTTGTCCAATTAATGAGCAAATCACACTTCTAGTTAAAGTGTTCAGAAGCATACCTTGCGAGGATTCTGGCTCTGTGGTGACAAATTCACGTTTGACTTGTACGTCCAGCGACAATACAGTAGAAAGGGGTGATCAAGTATGAGCAACATTTGGAGGCTGGAGGCAAAAGAAGAAAGCCTCAATTACTATGGTGGAGGCATGGGTGAGTATTTGATTCATGTATGGCTAAGAACAGTGCACAAAACGCTCCATGAAAGAAAAGCACACACACACACACAACACTGTTTTGAGCGTGCATTTCTTTCAATGGTGTGCTTGTGCAGGCTGTGCTTAGTGAAACCTCGATTAATTTTTTTGCCAGCTACAAGGTAATAAACACAGTAATTTTATTATGTATGAAATGATATTAATCAAACTGTATCACCGGAAGTACGCTTGCACTAATGTGCTCTGAATTTATCGCAGTGTATCATTCATGCAGACAGAGCCAAAACTATTTTTGATATTGTACTCCGTGCTAGGAATTTTAGCAACGTGTCAAAATAATTGTTTGAGTTGCCTTTGAAGCGAAAGAACTTTACTGTGATTTTCCACTTTGAAAATAAATTTCATTATAGGAATCTGTTTTATCCACCTCGCACCCGAAGAAGTTGAAAGTGCGAAGCAGTTTTTGTACTCACCGGTGCACACAGCCAGAGGCTGCAAGGTTAATCCGTTTCTTGAGTAGTTTCCAGACTGACTGCTCGGTTCCAGCGACGAGTTTTCACGCTAGCTAGTACATTTTTTTCAGGCAACCCGTCATTGCGCGGTGTCAGGATTGGGGGCTCAATCCCGTCGCTCGTGATCCATTGTCAAGATTGGAGTCCGGCATGAATTAGAAGGTAGCTGGCCCATGCCGTCGTCCAACTTATACACGCTGAGGACGTTGATGAAGGGAAGCACTGCTTCTCATCGAGAACGAGGAATATGGGTTTATTTACAATATTTATATCAGTCTAACATGACTGTTTGAGAAAGTACATCAGTCTAACATGACTGCTTGAGAGAGAGTGTCAGTCCAACCTGACTGCTCGAGAGAAGTGTGTCGAGCATCCGCACCACAGCAGTTTTTAAACACTCGGTCCTCCCGCGATAGAAGGCGACCCGAACGTTCGTTTACTCATTGTAAACTAGCCGCCTCTCCGCAGGACGGCCCACACACACAAAGGCACCCACGTTCGAATGTCCGGAGCCGTCGTCAGAGGGGCCCCGTAGAACTCGGAGCCGTTCCGGGTAGCGCGTTGGGGAGTTTGGGAACAATAGTTGGCCCGCCGAACTCATTCCGTCACAAAGTCGCTTTAGTCACGCTGTGGCTAGAAGTTCGCGGCGTCGCTCCCGGAATGCGGCCGTCACAGTTCAAGTGGGTGGCAATCTTGCATTGCAGCTCGCCATTCTTAACAGCGCCGGGATGTTGCTGTCATAGTCGCAAGCGGGTGGCAATCTTGCACGGTAGCTGGCCATTCTTAACAGGGGCCAGAGGCGGCAGATCACCGACGACGGAAGCCGTGTATGTAGCCATTACGCCAGTAAAACACGGCAGCTGATAAAATTCACTGTCTTTAAACACGTTCGCCTGGTAATGGCTATTGAATGTCGGACGCACAAACTGGCTGAGATGTTATTGTTGTCTAATTAAAACGAATCTGAGTGATGCTGCACAAAAGAAACGACCACCCAGTTCGCAAATATAGCCGCCGTACAATTGGAATCGATAAACGGCACGGACTGCAATCGATACCAGTGGGCTGCTGCTTATCACACGTCAGTGAGATCTCAAAACCTTTATTCAAGTAATAAAGCACATGTTTTAATAACTTAAATTTAATAAAAACAATTGTGTATTTATTTTGCAAAAAATTGCACGTTAACTATGTTTGACAGTTATTATATGTACATTTATAGTTCCAATAGGATGGATGGATGGATGGATGTTATGAGCATCCCCTTTGGAACGGGGCGGTGGGTTGCGCCACCAAGCTCTTGGTACTATGCTGCCTAATATTCTACCTAGGTTAACCAATGAAAAAAGAAAAAAAATTAGCCGCGTTAAGCGCCCCTAGCAGGAAAAATACAAATTAAAGTATGTGACCAAATTACAGTAGCTCCACTTGCGCGCTTATGCTAGAACGCGCCGCGGTTTATTTTTCGCCCTCTGTGGCGATCGCTGGAACTTGAGAATGTGCGGGGCCTGGTTACCCCACAGAGCACCTATACAAACTTAGAGAAGGGAAACTGTACCTTCCACAGTGCTACGGAAATAAGCGTAGCGGTGGCGTCGTGAACTAAAGTATGCGACCACAGATGGCGCTGCACCACAGGAAACGGAAATGTGCTTGCTGCGGTAAAGCTAGGGAAACTACGGAGCATGTTTTATTAGAATGTGAAGACGTCTACCCAGCGGTCGATTTAGGCACCACTGGCCTCCTTGAAGCCCTTGGGTTCAGAGGTAGCAGTGGTAAAGTAAACATGTCCGCAATAGACCCGAACGTAAGAGGCGACTGGAAGATTGGTGGAAGAAAAGTAGGGAAACGACAAAAGACGGGGTCGTACAAAAGCACAGTTCGCAATAGGGGATCAGAAAAGTTGGGCGTGGTAGTTCAGAGTGTGTTTTTTTCTTTTTTCATTGTTTAACCTAGGTAGGATATTAGGCAGTATACTAGCAAGAGCTTGGTGGCGCAACCCACCACCCCGTTCCAAAGGGGACGCTCATAATATCCATCCATCCATCGGAGGGGTCAGGAAAGCAGTCCAAGAGCTGGAAGGAAATTGGACAGCCAAGTTCGAAGAGCTGAAAGCAGACCTGAGGGAGGAGCGAGAGAAGCGGGTAGCTTTGCAGGCGAAAGTAGCCGAGTTGGTCAAGGTGGAAGCGGTCCAGGCCGCGCAATTAGTAAGAACCGTGGCCGAGCTTGGAGAAGAGAGGGAAAGGAGAGCAGAAGTGCATAGGTGGCTCGATGCGCTTGAGACGCGGGCAGCGGAGAATGATGGGTGGGGATACCAAGCCGGTGGCAAAAGCACAGAAAGTAGGGTAGACCCTACAGGGGAAGTGGAAGGCAGGGAGCCACAGCAAGTGGGAGTCGGCTCGCTGCCGGTGAATCGGCATAGTTATTGGCGGCGAGGAGGGACGGAGTCGCCATCTATCGGAAGCGTCTCGCTGGCGTAGTATGAGGGGTCACGCGGCGCGCTCCTCATAGGTTTTGCTGTCAGCGCTCACTGAAAACACCACGCGCGAGCTCTCCCGGACATTTCTGTAAGTACTTTCGAAACGAGAGAAGTTTTTTTACTGTCTAAATAATAATCTTGGGCAAACTGAAAGCGCAGAATCGTTTACAGACGCTATCTCTATACCGAATACGTACAGTGAACGCCACTGCGCGCGGTCGCCGCGATAGAGTCTCCCGAACCGGCTGCTTGCGTGAAAGGTAGGTAAGCGCTGAGAACAAACGTGTGAAATATGCTTTTATAGTGTTTGTATAACTAAATGGAGCGTAATAGATTGAAGCCTCAATGCAGTGATCGCACAGATTAGCAGCGACCGACTGCGCGTCTGCATGCTTGTCCGCGCACTGTTTCGCTTTCGCCGCGTGCGCGCTTTCACACCGTGCAATGAGCTTTAGGCCGCAGAATATGAGCATTTGACAGTATACAAGCAACCTTTGTTGCGTGGGCGCTATCAGAGCTGTTAAAAAATAATTTCATTGTAGAGACTTCGACGCCTACGGGGACTGTGATGTGCCGTCGAGGCGATTCAATCTTTTTTTTTTCTTCTAAATTCTTGGACGTTCCAATATTATTTCTCGAGTTGCGTCGCACTGTACGTTTATCGGTGTTCTCAGCGTGCGATTTTCCGCTGCTTCTCTTTGGTAATCCAGTGCATTAATTCATAACACAAACATGACCATATCCCATGCTTTTTTTTAATGTGCTTTTACCACTCCATTTCCACTCCAGTGAACTTGCCAGTATCTATAGCATCGACAACTTCATAGACAAAACCGTCATGACATTAGTCGGGCAGCGGACTTGGGCGAGCGTCTCAGTGCGCGTTTTCCGAACATCGCAGACCCGGCGCCGTAGCAGAAATCTTCCTCGCGTCTGTGCTTGTTGCATACCCGAGTTGTAGCCGATGACTGTTTGCCGGTTTTATGTTTCGCGAGCCAAGCTTCACGCAGCTTCTTGTCCTGCGGCTACGTGTGAATAAGGCTGACACCGGGCTCCGTTGCGTACGTCCGGCACTGCGGCACTGAGCAGTAGCCTACCATGTTGCGCGCCTTCGAAGGCAGCCACTACCTATTGTAGTGCTTTCAAGCGTTGTAAAGGAGACACTCGAAGTGGGAAAATCTCGCCACTAATGAGGACCGCATCGTACGAGGGAATTTAAACTCTCGTTTTCAGCTCGCTTCGGCGCTCCCGAAGCAGTCGACGCGGCCGCTATGTCCACGTGATCCCTAATAGCACGTCACGACGACGGTGGCGCCAGCTTTTCCAGTGGTGGAGCTCGAGGCCAAGCAGCGCAACACGGCCCGAGTGAGGCGACGCTGCAGCCGCAGGAGCGCCAGCGAGCCCGAGGAGAGGAGGGTAACAAGCTAACCCCAAGGAATGAGCTCATAGCCAATGATAAGCATAACCTGGAAGTTAGGAGGGAGGGAAGGAATGCCCTAGTACTTACCGGTGGTGATTCAAATATGAGGAGGTGCAAAAGAGCTATAATGGAGCGTGCAAAGGGTGATAAGCGGGTAGCAGTCGGGACGTTCCCAGGCAGGACGATGGACGCAGTACTGAGAGAAACAAAAAGCGAGCTTTCTGAGAACGTTGCAGAGCGCACTTTGGTAGTGGTAGCGGCGCGGCTAAATGATGTCTTGAATGGTGAAGCTGCAAAAGTAGTGGAAAGATTAGCGGAGGGAGTTGACGATTTAAGGGCGATAGCACAGCAAGTCCAGATCGTGGTATGCACAGTGCCGGAGGTGCAAGTTCTTGTATGGGGTCACACTCAACGTGACCACGACAGAAATTTGCAATCCGTCCTCTCTAGGATAAGTAATGCTGGCATGCAGCTTAACCACAAGCGCGTATTCAGTGTCCCAGAATTAACTTTCCTAGGACATAAAATTTCCGCAAACGGCATTTCGCCGATGGATAGTAAGATTCAGGCAATTGTGGAGGCACCACAGCCTAAGGACAAAAATGCTCTACATTCATTTCTGGGCCTCACGGGATATTATGCTAAATTTATCCCGCAGTATGCCGACGTAGTGGAACCAATAAAGAAACTCCTAAGGCAAGGACAAGCCTTTCTCTGGGATCGGGATACTGAATGCAGCTTCCAGGCAATTAAAGACGTACTTGCATCACGCCCGGTGGTACGCATGTTTCAACCGCATCTGCCTATTGTTGTGACGGTTGATGCTTCTGACGTTGGCATAGGAGCCGTCCTACAGCAAAAATGCAGAAATGAGCTCTTTACAGTAGCTTTTGCTTCTCGTATGTTATCTTCCGCTGAACGACGGTACTCCGTAGGCGAACGGGAAGCATTGGCACGTCTGTTTGCGTGTGAACACTGGCATGTTTACTCACCCGCCGCGGTTGCTCAGTGACTATGGTGTTAGGCTGCTGAGCACGAGGTCGCGGGATCTAATCCCGGCCACGGCGGCCGCATTTCGATGGGGGCGAAATGCGAAAACACCCGTGTGCTTATATTTAGGTGCACGTTAAAGAACCCCAGGTGGTCGAAATTTCCGGAGTCTTCCACTACGGCGTGCCTCATAATCAGAAAGTGGTTTTCGCACGTAAAACCCTATAATTTAATTTTGGCATGTTTACTTGTGGGGTCGACAGTTCACTCTACGAACTGATCACCATGCTCTAGTCACATTGCTATCTTCAAAGGGTCCTGGACAGCGACCATTAAGAATTTCAAGGTGGAATGCAAGATTGCTATACTATTACAATTTCTCCATTCAGTACTGCAAAGGTGACCAAAATGTCATTGCGGACGCATTTTCACGCCTACCTGTCCCTCCCGAGTGTAAATCAGCACTATAGTCGCATGCAACTTTAGAAAAAAGGGGGCGTTTGCTCCTCCGAGGCGGATGCACACGAGCATCCACCAATGGGCGCGCACTCTGGACCGACGTCATGCGCCGGACGGCTGGTCACCCCGCCAGCGGAGATGGCCGCCCGGGCTTCGAACTGGGCCAAGCCGCGTCAGCTGTCCGTGTCAACGCCTCGTCACAGTGAATTCCGAAACTGTTTGTGATTGTCTATCATGCCGGAAATATTACTGCGAGCTTACGATGCGGCATTTGTGCCACGTGCGTTTATTCTAAGCCGTGATCCGGCGAAGAAACATTGCAGCGAGCATCGCTGACGCTGCGCTACGCTTTGCCTGAAAACAGAATCCCACGACAACCGCTGCAAACACACATCCTGCCTGTCAGTTCCCTGTCTTTATTTCGCTCCCGAGTGAAGTTACGACGAGAAAACTTTGCCAAAGTCTGGTGCCTAGTGTCAGTGGCGGGTGTGTTCGTGTACTGTGTCGCGGCGTTTCTCGTCGGACGAGGTGAAGTGATGGAGCAAACCATTCTCAGGAGAAATGAGGAAAGTGTGCGCGCATGAAACAAACCTACGAGCGTCTCAACAGAAAATATTTGCAAAGGAAGCCTCCAACGCAACGATTTGTCGCCGTCAACTTAGCGTGAACAATCGTTGTCAGCAATTAGATAGCCGAGCGTCTAACGGCGGTGTTCGAGCGTTGTGTAGTAGCACTGTCGATTGATTGCTTTCCACCAGTGCTCACCGCACGCGCACGCTGTGGAATGCGTGCTGTGGCACAGTCACGCATAAGTTGTGTTGCCAGCGCTCGATATGGTTTCCCACAACATAGCTTCGCGCTGCTTTTCGATTCTCGTGATATGTTGAAATTAAAAATTCCCAAGACAGTGTTAAGAGAACGGTTAAAAAAAACATACGAGAAGGTAGGCACAGCAGCTTTTGAACCCGCTCCTATAATACCTCTACCCACGTCTGTTTGTAAATGTGTGTATGTGTTCTTGCGTTTGTAATTTTTTTTTATTTCCAGCATTTCTTTATATTTGAGTTTTTCTTAGTTTTCGCGTTTGTGTGCCTGCTTCCATGCGTGTTTGCGCTTACTCTTCTTTCTGTCCTTTTATTTTATATTAGCATTTGTTTTTGCTAGTTTTCTTTCAGCAAAGTCTTTACACGTTTTCATTAACCAATCTCATTCAAAGCACTAACTCCTGTACACTGCAGGGCTGGCCTCTTCCATCATTAAGACCTTTCTCACTGCTCTACCTCGTCTTCTCAATCTGCCTACTCGCTGTGTTTTCTGTCCTTGCTTCTTGTGTTGTTGCTGCAATGTGATTAACCAAATTGCTCAAAACAAATTTTGATCGCCTATGAAAACAGAAAGGTTTAGAGATACATTTTCTTAAAAGCGTCATGTGGGTTGCACAGTAACTTTGCCCCTTAACTGTGTTCATGTTTATGCATCAGTGCATGTAGCAGCTCACCAAAAGTGCGCATGAAAGGCTGCATATTGCGAAACAACACCTTGCTATGCTGTTGCATTTTGCATGCATTTTTCATGCATAGAATCCTGCGGACGGGCCGCAGGATTCTATGGAGGCGTGTTATTTTGGGCCAGTTGCGCGCCCCAGTGGGGTTGAAAATTTTGAGAAATGCTAATAACAGCATCGATAATGCTGGAGGCAACGTTTATAAGGAGGTTGGTTTTTTCTTAAAGCCGTATGAACGGGGTATACCGATGTAAAGGGAGCTTTGAGGCGAGTTCTATACTCCAGACAATTTTTCTGCCTCATGATCGGATGCTTTACTTCGTGCTGTTAAGAACGGCCCAGCTGAGGTGCAAGTGTTGCCAGCCAGTTGCGACAACGGGCGTCAACGTTTCCTAGACTGCCGGCGCAAACCTCTAGCCACGGCGTCACTAAATCGCCATTGTGACTGAATGCGTTCGGCGGGCCAACTATTGTTACCGAACCCACCAACGCGGATCTGATCTGCCGCGAGCGGGGGAGTTGCCGCGGGAACGTCGTCCCACGCGCCGACTAAGACGCAGGATAATGTGTAACCGGGCGCGCTGCGAGGGTCCGCTCCGAGTTTTACGAAATTCGTGTGATGGCGGTTTCAGACCGTGAACCTGTGTGTGTGTGTGTGTGTGTGTGTGTGTGTGTGTGCGTGTGCGTGTGCGTGTGTGTGTGTGTGTGTGTGTGTGTAAGCCGTCCCGGGGAGAGGCGGCGTGTTTACAATGACTGGACGAACGTTTCCGTCCCCTTTGAATGAAGGGGGGCCGAGTGTTTATAAACCGCTCTTGTGCGGATGCTCGGTACACTCTCTCAAGCAGTCATGTTAGACTGACACTCTCTCAAGCAGTCATGTTAGGCTGATGTACTTTTCTAAGCAGTCATGCTAGACTGATGTAGATACTGTAAATAAACCCATTTTCCTTATTCTCGATGAGAAGCAGTCCTTCCCTTCATCAACGGCCTGAGCGTGGATAAGTTGGACGACGGCATGGGCCAGCTACCTTCTAATTCATGCCCGACTCCAATCTTGACAACGGATCACGAGCAATGGGATTGAGCCCCCAATCATAACAGTTCGTCTGATCTAGTATTGCTTGTGACACATCCCTTTGTGTGTGGCTTATTAAGCGAAAGCCTTAGACCTCTCTTTCAAGGTCCTGTTGTGAGCTACAGAAAATATCACGTCACCGAAGGCGGGAAGCGAACCAAAGCATGTGCAGCCGCGTATAAGAGATGCTTAGTGATTAGTAAAGTAATGATTGATTAGTGATTGTATTAAGATGAATTCGGGTCTATTAAGGAGGGTTAAGGTGGATTAAAGTCGATGAAGGTGCATTAGGGTGAATGAAGCTGGATTAAGGTGCATAAAGGACTAGGTTAGACTAAGGTCGATGAAGGTGCATTAGGGTGGGTGAAGGTGCGTTGAGGTGCATTAAGGACGATTATAGAGGATTAGGGGGATTAAAGTGCATGAGGATGGATAAGGGTGGATTAACACGGATTAAAGTGCATTAAGGAGGATTATGGTCGGCTAGGGTGAATTAAAGTGAAGGAAGGAGGATTAGGGTGGAATAAGGTAGATGAATGTGGATTCGGGTGGATTAAGCTGCATTAAGGTCGAATATAGTGGATTAGGGTGGAATAATGTGAACGAGGAAGCATTAGGGTTGATTAAGCAGGATTAAAGTCATTAATGAGGGTTAGAGTAGAATAAGGTTGATGAAGGTGGATTACGGTGCATTAAGGAGGACTCTCGTGGATTATGGTGCATTAAAGTGAATGAAGGTAGATTGAGATCGATGAATGGGGATTCGGTGGATTAATGTGCATTAGGAGGATTATGGTAGACAAACCGGTCTTAATACTCTGAACCCCGATTCACCTTAGTCCACCCTAATCCACCTTAATGCTCCTTAATCCGCCTTAATCCAGCTTAATACTCCCAGTCCACCTCAATACAACCTAATCAACCTACATCGCCCCTAATGCACTTTAGCCTACCCAATACGGTCTTAATCCTCCTTTATCAACCCTAGTCCACCATAATCCGCCTTAATCCACCTTAATCCTTATTCATGCACCTTAATCCTGCTTAATAGTCTCAATCTACCTTAATACACCCTAACCCAGATCCATGGTCCTTAATCCACCTTAATCTACCATAATCCGTCCTAATCGGTCTTAATACTCCTTTATCAACCCTAATCCTCATTACTCGACCTTAATCTTCCTTTATCCACCTTAATCCTCCCTAATCCTTGATTATGCACCCTAATCCAACCTAGTCGGTCTTAATACCCTTTCATCAATCCTTCACCATAATCCGCCTTAATTCTCCTCCACCCACCTTAATCTTTATTCATGCATCTTAATCCTTCTTAATGCACTCTAATCCACCTTAATCTTCTTTAATACACTCTAATCAACCTTAATCCTCCCTAGTCCACCTTATGTGAATCACTAATGATTCATTAACTTGGGTAATCATTCTCTTATACAGGGGTGGACATGCTTTGGATCACCTCTGGCCTTCCTTGGAACACGTGATAGTTCCAGTTTACAACGCAACCTTGAAACATAGAGATCTAAAGGCTTTCGCCTTAACACTTAAAAAAAAAAAACTCAATGTTGACTAGCTAACGCTCATCACCTGCAATACGACGGGTATACTTGCCACAAGTATTTTTCAGGGCGCGAAGCAGAATTTATAATGCTGCACTTCCGACTGAATAACAACAGTTAGCGACGTGCGAGGTGATCGAGCCGCCCCAGAATATGAAGCATACTGAGGACAACCGCAACAAAAACGCTGGTGAGCAGGCCGGAAGAATGAAAAAAAAAATGCAGCATTACGGGATGCTTGCTACGAGCTATAAGAAAGACGCCTCAGCTCGCAAACAACGCTGTTCTTTGTCGGAACAAAGTTCTTTCGGCCAATGTCATGCAGCCACTGCTTCCTGCGCAAGCCGACACTCTTTCCTTGTGGTATCATAAGAACGGCATAGCCATCTTCAGGCTTCTTGCTGCAGTTATATGCGCAACAGCCCGGCATAGCGCTAGCACATAGAGCAGGAAACACAGCGTACAACGTTCGCTACGCCGAGCTAAAGCGCCAAGCCAGCCAGGCTCAGGAGGAAAATGGCGCGAACGAAAAAGAAAAACACAAGCAAAACTCAAGATCCGTGCGTTTCCAAGGGCAACGGCAGGGAGACCAATCGTCGTGCAGAAAAACGGGGGCAAAAGTGGTTGCCGCGGGGGAACGCACGACGGGCGAGGAGGAGGCGAGGAGGTCGCGCGGCGGCGGCAGAGTTCAAAGAGTGTCGCTACTTTCAAATTATCAAGTGATTTTAAGCCGGGTAAACCCGGGTGGGGAAGAATAAAGAGGAGAGGGGCAGGAACCAGCTTCTCGGCTCACGCGGCAGGCATCTAGTAAAGGAGGCATTGGTAGTACCAAGCTCGGTCGTCTGCTTCGGAAAGCACGTTTACAGTATGGACCCGCCACTTTCGGTTTTGTTGTACCACGGCTTGCAGCTATTTGACGTAGTAGTTCTGCGGAAACCCGCACGGTGGAGAGAAGTAATTAATAAAGGAAAAATCAGACATCCACCCGTTCGTAGCAATTGCTACAAAGGAAACCCATACAGGTTCCTCGAAAGACAAGCTTCAGAGTGGAAGAACAAAAAATTCGTCCTGGTCTTGAACTCGATGGCTTGCAGCTAATATCGGACGTCGAAGATTTTTTTTCAGGGGTGGCACACTGCGTAAAGGTAATAAATTATGCAACGCCGAATCGTGTACGCCGTTCAAGAAATAAGCGGCGAAGTTTTAGCGCGGTGTCAATCGGAAGAGAAGCGAGTCGCGTACGAAGTTGAAATTCAGGTAAGGTGTGCACGTTGCCAGATTCAGGCACACAAACGTGAGGAAATGCTTGCTATATATGAATTCACAGCAGCGATAAGCAGACATCATGTGTACGGAACTGCTCGAGCGCACGAGGGTACGCACCGCGACGGCAGCGGTCTTTCATCATGCCGTGAAACGGCGGGCCTCCAGGAATCTTTGTTGATTGCATGCCGCTAGACAAGTAGTTATGCCTGCACTGTAGTAATGGCCATTTGTCCCTTTAGCGACTGATAAATAACTGATGCAATGCATATGAGCTCGCAGTAAAGTACGTGAAAATCGCGCTTGAGCGCGAGCTCGTGCGCTGCTCGCTTGATTTAGCTTTTAATGACATAAAACTTTTATGAAACTACACGGAAAATTTTCCTATACCTCGAGCTTGGCGCATAATGGCCTTAGTTGCCTATGTGCCATAAAACACCACACAACCACCACAACCTTTTAATGACAGCGCTCGAACATAGATGTGCTGCAATCAATATTACCTTGCTGCGCTGCGTCAACGTGCTGGCTTGAGGTCAAGGATGAGCACATTTAACTCTCTAACCTGCGGTGCTCGTAGTGGGGTAGTGAATTGTCACCGAATCAGCCCGACCATTTGTGCTGATTTGCACACACCTGGTCACTCCACCATTTCGCACCGGTCGAATTGTTAATTGTCGCTGTGGCCGGGTCTCGAATCGTGAATCATCAGCCATGCCTGCTGCTATGTCGGTCTGCTGTCGGGTCTGTATGTGCAAAAGAGCGAATTTTAGAACTCAGATAATCAAGCAAGCTTCAAGACAGGCGAAGCAGTCAGCATGGCGCGAAGTTTTGCTTACCCAGCGCGACGAACTGCAGCTATATAGCGCGCCCGACGCTCCGCTTCGTGAGGCCTTGAAGGAAGAATCTGATGTTGGGATTCAGACCTTCTTGTTCATGGCAGCTCACGACGCAGAAGTAACGATGGTGACGCTTTTTCGAGGCTGAGCTATAGGTCTCTCCGGATCGGCGTCGCCGATTCCTTCTGCTCCCAGCATTACGTCTCGCGGCACACGGAGAGTCCGTTTTCTTTAAACTATAGGCTGCGGTGAGCTCGAAGCGTGGTCGACGTGGTCTGTGAGAAGTGACGAGCTTTTTCGCACTCGCAACAGGGCAGTAAAAAGCGCGAATCGACGCAAAACTCGGGCTAGAAACGTGCTTCGCCACAGCCAGGGGCCAATACTACCCAATCTGGTACTACCCAAATAACGTTTTGTGCGCCGCCACCAGGCGCCGCTACTATACCTCAAACTCCAGCGCAAGACGCCCACAGACCAGCGGTTTCCACCGCTGTAAGGGAGCGGGCCATAAAGGTCGATGCCTGCGTGGTCGAATGGTCGAACAAGGCACGGTAGTGGCTGTAGTGAGCTAGTAGGGCGCAGTGGGAGAGTTTTGCTTTGTTTCCAGGCGGTAAATGATCGAACGTACTGCTACAGAGACCGATACAGTCCACGCCAGTAATATCGTTGACGCAGCCTTGTGAATGTTTTTAGAACGCCGGCGTGGGCGCTTTGAGCGTCAGCATAGAAGTACGCGCACATATTGGAGCGCATGTGGCGAGGGATAGCCAGAAGCCATTTCCGACCGTCAGGTATATAGTTGCGGTGGTAGAGGGTGTTGTCTCGCACGGCAAAGTGGGCTGCTTGACGGCGAAGTGTTCGCGTTGAAGGAAAGACCGATGGAGCGGCAAGGTAGTCGAGCAGCAGGGCGAGAGATGGATCCTTGCGTGGCTCGGAGGGCATGTTAATAGTGGTCAGAAGTGACGAGTCATAGCTCGGAGAAGGAACGGAAAGAGAAGCCACATCAGTTGTCATCGGCGAGCGGGAGAGCGCGTCAGCGTCGGACTGCTTTCGACCAGAGCGGTATACGACACGAATATCGTATTCCTGTAGACGAAGCGCCCAACATCCGAGGCGGCCCGACGGACAGCCAACAAAGGGCGTGATGCTCAGTGATGATGCTGAAAGGACGGCCGTATAGATAAGGACGAAACTTGGCCAATGCCCAAATGATGGCTAAGCATTCCTTCTCTGTAACGGAGTAATTCATCTTAGCTTTTTTAAGGGTACGGCTGGCATAAGACACGGCGTATTCTTCATTCGTGGCTTTCCGTTGGGCCAAGACTGCACCAAGGCCGACACCGCTGGCGTCGGTGTGAACCTCTGTCGGCGCAGTTGGGTCGTAATGGCGAAGAATCGGCGGGGAAGTCAGCAACTCGCGTAACTTGTCAAAGGCTTCATCGCATGCTGATGACCACGCGGAAATGCCTTTGCTTGGGGTAAGCAGCTTCGTCAAGGGTGCCATAATAAAGGCGAAGTTCCGGACGAAGCGTCGAAGAGCACAGGCCTATGAAACTTCACAGGGCCTTGATAGATGTGGGCTTCGGAAACTCGGCAACTGCGCGAAGCTTGTCGGGATCAGGAAGGATGCCGTCGTTCGAGATAACGTGACTCAAAACAGTTGATTTTCGGGCAGCGAAACGACACTTCTTGAGGTTGAGCTGTAGGCCAGCTGAAGTGAGACAGGTCAGGATGTCATGCAGAAGGGCGAGATGTGTCGGAAAATCCTGTGAGAAAACTATGTCATCCAGGTAACATAAACAAGTCTTCCACTTGTGTCCGCGAAGGATGGTATCAATGATGCGCTAGAAGGTAGCGGGAGCATTGCAGAGCCCGAAAGGCATAACGTTAAACTCGTACAGGCCAGCGGGAGGGATGAAAGCTGTCTTTGGGCGGTCAGCCTCAGCCATGGGAACCTGCCAATAGCCGGAGCGGAGATCTAAAGGCGAGAAGTATTCGGCACCTTGCAGACAGTCAAGAGCATCGTCGATCCGAGGCAATGGGTAGGCGTCTGTTCTTGTGATCCTGTTTAGGCGGCGATAATCGATACAAAACCGAATGGTGCCATCTTTTTTCTCACTAGAACTACAGGTGACGACCAAGGGCTTTGAGAAGGCTGAATGTCGCCGCGCTGCAGCATGTCGTCCACTTGTTTTGTGATAACTCGGCGCTCTTCTGCGGAAACGCGATACGCACGCTGTCGCAAGGGGGCATGGGAACCGGTGTCGATAGCGTGAGAGACAGTTGTCGTGCGCCCCAAGGATGGTTTGTCGCAGTCGAACGAAGAAACGAAGTCGTTCAGTAGAGCAAGAAGTTTAGTGCGATGAGACGGCGAAAGGTCTGCGGCGATGGCGTTATCAAAAACTGCTAAGGGCGGTGTTGAGGACACGGAAGTTATGGCGTCCAGATGTAAACGGGTGGCGCCATCATGAACGTCAAAGTCTTCAAGACATGTCACAGCTTGCATAAATCCTAAGGTCTCACCGCGCAGTATGATCACTGGATACCGGTGCGTATTACAGATGGTTATCAAAGCGGATTCAGACCTAACCGTAAGGACGGCGAACGGGAGAAATAAGTCCTTGCGGTGAGCAAGCATGTCAGATGGCGTAAACGCCACAGTTGAGTCTGGCACGGCAGTACATGCCAAGGTCACAAGCACTGACATCTCCGGAGGTAGATCACTATCATCATCAACGAAGACCTTATGAACACTAAGGTGTTCAATAGCGGCGAGGTGACCATTGAGGTGACCAATAGCGGCGAAAAGGCAACTTCCGCGCGAGAACAATCGATTATGGCACTATGACGTGACAGGAAGTCCCACCCGAGGATGAGATCATGGGAACAGGAGGGCAACACAAAAAACTCGATGTACCAAATGTCTTGGATGACTACACGGGCTGTGCATACAGATGAAGGATAAATGCGTTGCGCGCTAGCAGTGCAGAGTGCCGTGCCAGACGGAGAGGTCGTGACTTTTTTCAGCTTGCGCCAAAATTTTCGTGGATGACGGAAACGGCGGCCCTGGTATCGATAAGCGCTTGGGCGGATGCTCCCTCGACATGGACGTCCATGACATTCTGAGGTGAAAATTGAGGCCTTAGAAAGTTCGACGAACTTGCAGTTCTTGCCTCCGGAACTGCGCTAGTGAGTTTCCCTCGGCAGTAGGTGGCTGACGGCGCATGGGTGACAGCGACCGTCGAAGTGGAAGAGAACGGCGACTGTCTGAACGGCGATCGCGATCGTAGGGTCTCAGTGGCGAGTCAGCGGCGTCTTGGCAGCGTACATCGGCGGGATGTTGTGGCGCGGAGGGAAACTGGTCAAAGGCGTCACGGTGCGAGGACATGTTACGACGACAAAAGCGCGCAACGTGACCAGCGATGCCACAGGCGAAGCAAATAGGCCTGTTGTCTGGCGTGCGCCACGTGTCGACTCGACGAAGAGGCTGGGGGGACTGTCGTGGAATGGGAACATGGAGAACCTGGTGCTATGGAGGTTGGACGTAATATGACGGTGGGGATGGCCGTGCGACAGCGGCAGCATAGTTGAGCGGCGGAGGAGTGACCCGCGACGGGTAGTCGGCATACATTTTGCAAAAAAAGTGAGGCGTGCAGACAGGGCTCAAGAGAAGTGGACAACACGAACGCCTTCTCTTCTCTTGTGTCCTGTCTGCACGCCTTACTTTTTTGCATAACGAATCCTTACCAACTAGCTCAGCTTTATGTCGTTCTAAGCTTCATTTTTAGTCTGCATAAGAGAGCGGTGCCGTCTGAGACGCGAATAGCGGCGGGTAATCAATATAGTAGAGCTGCGCCGTCACAGGAGCTGGCGGGCGAACGGGGGTAAGTGCGTCAGATATTTGGGCATGGATGGCTTGTTGCACAGCCGGAGTTAGTGTTAGGGCAGGCTCCTGACTGTGAGGGAGTAGCGACAGCTGGCGGCCCACTTCCTCGCGTATGAAATCCTTGAGCTGAAGGACGAGAGCAGAAGGATCGGTATGGCCCGCGGCAGCTGCAATGGCCGAGACCGAGTCAGCCTGTGAGACGTTTTGGCGAGCGATGTTACGTTGGCGGCGCAATTCGTCGAAACTCAGACAGAGGTTGAAGAGTACGGCGACGCTGGTTGGACTCTTGGCCAGCAGCATTTGAAACTTGTCGTCCTCAACACCCTTGAGAATATGGTTGATCTTCTCGTCCTCCGCCATCGTGGGATTAACACGGCTGCAGAGATCCAAGACATCCTCAATATAGCTGGGGAAGCCCTCGCCCGGTTGCTGTGCTCGCTGGCGTAGACGCTGTTCGGCGTGTAGCTCGCGGAGAGCGGGGCCGCCAAACACTTCGGCGAAATGTGTCTTGAATGCGGACCAACTCGAAATGTCGGATTCGTGGTTCTTAAACCGGAGATTTGCGACATCAGCAAGGTAAAATATGACCCTATTCAGTTTAGACTGGTCGTCCCACTTATTGTGAGCGTTCATAGGAGGACAGCCAGTTTTCGACGTCATGTTCTCCGGTCCCGCAAAAATGCCCGGGTCGCGCTGACGGATAACGCCGGCGCAAGTGACAGGGGCAGCCATGGGCACATTCGGTGAGCAGGTCGCATCAGTACGAGTGCGGAGCTCCTGGGTGACTTGAGGGATTCCAGCACCTCCACCAATAGTAGTGATGTTTAATTGAAGACCAGAAGCAGCAGATAGACGGCAGCCTAGCAGCAGCGAACAGCCCGAGCTCTCTCACAAATCACAGCGCGGGCCGTCGTCGTCTCTAAGCTGCTATCCGAAGCACGAGGCGCGTCTGCTTCATTACAATATATAAGTCTATATAAAACAAATTCTGAGATTTTACGTGCCATAACTACCAATGATTATGAGGCACGTAGTGGAGGACTCCTAAATATTTTGACCACCTGAAGTTCTTTACCGTGCACCTAAATCTAAGTATACACATGAGCGTGTTTGCATTTCGCCACCATTGAAATGCGGCCACGGCGGAAGAGGTCGAATCAGTGACCTCGAGCTCAGCAGCACAATACTATAGCCACTTGGCTATCACATCGGGCATTCACATCGGGCAGATACATTTAATATATAAGGTTGTTGTCATCCTAATGCTGGCACTAATAAAAATAACACTAGGGGGAAATACAGAAAGTAATTGTAGAGCACCGTGCTACGCGCGCACACAGTCAGAGCGCGAGCAAATGCATGAAAATGAAACTATTCTAGCCGGAGCGTAGCAGACGGCAAAGGCGAGTAGCAGACGAAAAAGGCGAGTCTCCTGTCTTAGGTCACAGGATCGCAGCGCTGCCGTCGCTCGCACACGAACCTAATAGCAGCATAGCGGACGACAGAGAGCTGGAGAGAGTGTCAAAACATCACAATGTCCCGCTCCCACGTGACCACATAGTGTGTCATGACATCACAACACAGTATCCTCCTGCAATAAGAGACCAGAGCTGGCTATACACCAGAACACCGTGAATTCTAAGCGCGCCGCCATATTGATGAGCGCCGGTCGCGCCATCTATCCCAAGCGTCGCGAAGTAGCAGGCCTGGGCTGCCACGCTGGGAGATGCGACCCGGCGCGAAAGCGAAACTTGGGCTTTTTAGCTGGGCGGAAGGCGTGTTTCGCGTTTTTTATAACCTGTCATTTTCGCTGTCTCGATTCAATCAAACTTCAAGACCTCATGCAAGTCCGCTATGGCCACATTGAGTGCTGTGCAGACTGCAGAAGCGAATATATCGGGTAAGTACGCTATTACGTTTGTAGAAACCGCGCGCTATGTGCTAGAACACGTGTGAGCTTTTCGGCACGTAACCTGTGAAGGATTTTACAGCACTGTGTTGGTGCCATATTTTATTAAAGCACGCAGAACATTGTCCTCTGCACTTTCAGTTTGGTCTTGTTTGTCATGGTCACTATTGGGTTGGCCGCGTTTGGCTACCAACTGGCGCGGTCGTTTGACTGCCTGATTAGCAGACGCCTGCCCTTCACCACCTGCACATTGAAAAGAAAATAGATGTTATAGTAAGAAGGGCTGTAGTTCTTTTTCCATGCCATCACTGTTGCGAAGATATAAAGTCCTCTCAAAATGAAATAGAAAATACACCAGGCCAATTGTATCGTGCAACCACTTAAGAGTACAACATTCAGAACACAAGCCTACAGCACTCGAACAAGCAGCATATGATGCTAAACCTGCACTCATTGGAAAATGAGGAACTACAGTAGTTATAATGTTCAACTACATGTGCAGTCAAAGCCCGTTTAACAGGGCGAGCATGACAGATGCAGGTGTTGTACAGTTGCACAAACCATGACAGGGCACATAAAATTACCATCCGTACTTAAAGCTGCATCATCAGGGACCCTTTTGGTACAAGACAACAACCGCACCTGCATTCCAAAAAATTAGCTCCACCAACTGCAGCTACCTGGTATCAGACCTGTTTCGCTTGTGCGAGGCCATATCGGATTGTTGGCGCTCTCCTAGAAAAAACAGTAAAAAAAACTGGTGAGAACGAGCAAAATTTTGTTACAAAAAACAATAATTAAGCACTTTATTTTCTTCGCCATATGAACGGATATTTTTGCGCTTTGCCCCGCATAACAGCCCGCACGCAGTTTAGAGCTCAGGAGGTTCAAATGAATTCGTTACGAATGACACCTGCAACACCAGCCCGTAAAGACAGGCGCGCTGCAAGAACACCTTCGGCGACGAGCAGTCGTCGTTTACGTTTTTGTGGACGCATGCTACGTGACGAGCAGACTTCGGTTTACTTTCATTAGCAATAACGCCACCAGCAGGGCAACATACTATTGCCTACAACTTGTCGTTTACGCTTAATGGTCATGCCGTGCACCAGCTGCAAGTATCGCTAACCGCAAACTCAACTGTTCCGCTTAACCGCCGGGAGCTCTGCCTGAATGAAAACACGAAAAGGCTTGCCTTCTTGTTATAGCCAAGGCGAAGCACCGGCGCGGGATTCTGCTCTGTAGGCTTGTTGGCCAGAAAATGCTCGGAGCAAACCTGCGTGTTACACATATTACGTTCGTAGGGCGCAAAGTTGAACGTGGCACCAAAATATACACAGATCGAATACTCACTCGTGCATTTTCACTGCGTTGGTAGTTCTTCCTATTCACTGCAGCTATCCACCGGTGGCACAGCTTGTCACTCTTCGTTGCGGATGGAAATCGGTGCAGACTGAAAGCACCGCACCGGCACGATTCCCTACGTGTATTGTGCTCTTCGCAAACAGCGCTGAGCAACCTGCTCCTTTTCCGCTGGTTATTTTGGCATCCAAACACGACGCAATGATGCCCAGATGACTTCTTGTACTTTGGATCCGCGTGAACGGGCACATTTCCGCACTTTGGAGTCCTAGAGCTGGCGCTTGCCATGTCTACTGGTCGCCGGCGAACACACTTTGGCAGCCCAGTACAATATGGCGCTGGTCGACCGGGCAATCCGGGTGCGAGAGTATGCGTTCGGTTAGTCTGGGTGCGAGGCTAGCGTATTCTGGCCTATAGAAAGAACGTTATATTGTCACGTGGTGGTGACGTTGAAGAACACAGTAGCAATACTGTGAAAGACAAAACGAACTTTTATTGGGAGAACCTGTGCCCACAAAAACAGGCTACACTTATAGCACAACGATAGCGGCGAACACCGTCGGCGATCGTCGAAAATCAGATCAGCGGGTCAAGCGCGTCGGCTTTTATACAGCAGTCGTCGAATGTTCCAGACTAATCGTTGGGACCCGCATGCCTTCCACAAAGTTCTACTCCATTCGAGTCACGCGATGAAATCAGATAACACAAGGTTCGGCGACAACAGACAGCGGATAGAAGCATCGATAACTTTCCAGAAACTTCGGATACACGCAGGCGCGTCCCGCGCTGTGCGATAACATTTGTTAGGCGGCGAAATGTGGTCGCCCGATAAAGATAAGTACACGTGTCAATATTGCCACGAGGTGATGTCGGCGATGGAGATGAAGACAGAGATGACGACGATGCTCGGTGATGTTCGGTAGCCACCTTGAGTGACATTCGAAGCGTCCTTCTGTATATAACCTGTAAATATATTTTTGGGGGAGAGTGCGGGTTCTTCAACACTCAAGGCGGATCTACGCAGCGGACGCTCATTGGCTCCATCTGCCATACCTACTCAAGACGGTGATGACTACTTCAGGCGCTTCACTTACCGTGCCCAAACCACTACCACCAACCTCCATCTTATGCTGATACAACCACGTGACTTCGGTATATTGTCCGGCAGCGACAACACTATTGTCGAAGACTCGCTGGAAATGTATGAACTGGTAAGCGGTCTCAACTAGGACCATGCTCTTATGCTATTCAACATATTTTACTTAAACAGCACAAGTTTGGTTTACAAACTACAAACAAGAAATCACGACTTTGGATGCGCGTAAACAAAAGCTCACCAATTTGTTTAGCACTCGGACGCCGTCGTGATGCTCAGAAAGCACTTGCATGCAGGGTTCAGACTTGCACCGAGTCGTACTTCACATATATTCAAGATGTTATAGCGCTGTGCCGCAAAATCGATGAAATATGATGAAATATCCTTATCCATACCAGCGCTCATACGCTCGTCCTAGTTACGCCAACTCGGCGCACCTCAGATGGTAGGCCTATCTGCTTCTGCTGTGAAGAAGCCAGACATATTTCCCGCCATTGTCGCACTCCATGGAAGTCACAACCTCGCCAGACTTACTCAACCAGACGTACTCAACCATACCTCACCACGGCGCTCCTCGACAACTCTTTACCGGCCGAGGACGGTACTTTCTGTCACAAGTTGTTGGGGACATCTTGCACTCCTGTGCTACACAGCACAAGTTTACAATGGCGTATCACCCTCAGACGAACGGGCTGACAGAGCGTCTTAATAGAACTATCACATACATGCTTACCATCTACGTGTCCGCTCACCATAAGGATTGGGGAACCGCCCTCCCTTTTGTAACATTTGCCTACAACATGTACCGGCATGTTCTGCAGGTTTCTCTCCATTTTTTTTCTTTTATGCGGTCGAGACCCCGCACATCCTTTCTACACGCTGCTTCCCACTGCTCTTCACACGACGTCAGACTACGCCCGTGATGTCATCTCTAGAGCTGCAGATGCGCGTGAAATTGCCCGCTGGCGTCTCAACGTCTCGCAGGAAAAGCACCGACGTGTCTATGACACCCGCCACCGCGATGCCCATTTGAATCCTGGTAACATCGTCCTTCTTTGGATGCCATCAGGACGTGTTGGGTTTCATGAGAAGTTCATTTCGCCATATTCTGGCCCGTATCGCGTATCGCGCAAGGTAACTGACGTGACATATGAAATCGAACCTCTCGATGTCACCTCTGACATCATCCATGTCACAAGACTAAAGCCATATCACTTGGACCAACCAAGCACTGGGACGGCGTCTTCGCCGCCGGCGGTCGTGCTACGAGGCACTGTCAGCAATGAAGACGAAGAGAGAGATGACGACGACGCTCAGTCATGTTCGTGTATTTTGGTAGCTATCTTGAGTGACGTTCTGAAGTGTCCTTCTGTATGTGACCTGTAAATATATTATACGTCTTTTCATCCCCATAACAATATTGACTTATTTATGACGCTCTGAGGCATGTCACTATTTTTTCTGGAGCTGAGAGGTGCCGGACTTTCATTTAAAGCAAAAAAAGAAGACTAAACAATACTGCGTCAGTACATCTTCAAATAATCAGTATTAGTAAATTATGGTTCTACAATAACCACAGAGAAGCCGCTGTACCATAGGAAGAGACTTGGCAAGCCATGCCTCACTCGAGGAGGGGCCATGATGTCCTGTATTTCAACAGCAACTGCTTGGGCTTAGTTAACTGTTCAGGATTGAACAAGGGCTGCATTCTTCTATAAGGGAGCTAGATCCTGAACTTCGCTTACGTTCAGATGTAAAAATCACGAAATAAATTTTTAGCTTTCACTTTATCCTCTAGTAATCAACCTCTTACCATGCACATAATGAAAATGGAGTTCTGACTGAATAGCTTATCAGCCTGAACTTATTTAGGAATTCTCTTTTGTGGTCCCTTTAAGGTAACTCGCCCAACTTTAATTTCTGAGGACCGAGAGCCTGTTCGTGCTAGCGTTATTCTCCTTGAGTACTGTGAAAGCTCATAATGAAATACTGGACATTACACAGTGAGTGAACTTCTTAAAATTTCCACTTGTTCATAGTGTAAATAAAACGAATTATGGAACGCCAACTAGGAATTCGCCAGTTCTATTACCACAGAATATAGCTGTGTAGATTGACAAGTCACTTCTTTTTATCACCGAGCACACGTGTGAGCCTTCAACTATGTATAGGATAGGAATAAACTTTATTTGTCCAACGGTTGTTGATGTTGGTGCCCGGGGCTAGGCTGCCAGGGGTCCATCGCCCGAGGAAGATCTCTCGAGATCCTCGGCAACGGCCCTGGCCCGCTGGACGGCCCACTCCTGGTCTTCGGGTGCCTCGCTGAGGAGGGCGGCTTGCCATCACTCAGCGAGGCGCCCCGCTTCAGATGGTTCCGCTGTTGTATTCCCCCTTCCTCTTTTTCCTTGTTCCACGTGGCGTTGGCATTCCCAAAGCACATGGGCCATATCGGCCCGTTCGTGCTCGCACCACGGGCAGCCGGGCGACGGGTGCAGCGCGGGCCACAGGCGGTGCAGGTGGTAGGGGTTGGTGAAAGTGCCCGTCTGCAACCGTCTTAGGTCGACCGCCTGGGACCTGTCTAGACGCCCGTGGGGTTGTGGATATTTTCTTCTTTCTTTCCTGTAGTGACCAGTCACCTCTCTGTACGTTGCCGGAAACTCCTTGACATCGCAGTCGGCGTCCGCGTGATCCCCAGCTCCGTCCGCCGCGATTTGTGTTGTATTGGTAACGACAGCGGCCGCGTCAGACGGAGTGGCAGCCGCCGTCGCCGTCACTCCTCCGCTGGGCTCCCGCACAACAACGGCAGCGGCTGCCCTCTGGGTGACCACGTCGCGGCGGGTAAGTTGCCTCGCGACGAGGTGGGCGCGCTCGTTGTGGTTGGGTGGAGTGTCGTTGCGTCTTCGGCCGTTAGCAATGTTGGTGTCATTGTTGCTGTTGCTGCCAAGCTCCCCGACGTGCGCGGGGAACCACTTGAGGGACTTGTTTGTAATGGTGCCGGATCCGAAGTCCCCGGCCCGGGCATTGAGCATGCGCGCCACATCCGCGGACACCCAACCTTTGATGTAATTCCGAATCGCTGATTTGGAGTCGCTGATAATCAGGTTATCCTCCGCACCTCCGTGGAGTACCGCGAGGGCTATGGCCATCTCTTCCGCTGCTTCGGCCGATGGCAGCCTCGCTGATGCCGTGACTCGGATCGTTCCCTTTGTATCTACGACTGCCATGGAGAAGGCGGGCGCCGCCGCCGTCGGCCGGCCGTGTCGATGTTGCCGTTGTTGCTGCTGCCGTTGTTGTCGTAGTAGCTGTAGTGGTGGTGGTGCTGGTAACTGCGGCTCGCCTCGCACATTCCCTTGTAGCGGTGGTGGTGGTCGACGTTCCTCGTCGCCATCAGAGTCACCGACTGGCCGCGGGTACCTGGCTGCATCGAAGAAGAGGACGCCTTCTTGTCTTCCATACTTCTCAAGGATTGCTACCGCCCTGCGTATACGTCTTTGAACGTCATGCACCGGGTGCATATTGTCACGTGGTGGTGACGTTGAAGAAAGAACACAGTAGCAATACCGTGAACAAGAAAACTAACTTTTATTGGGCGAACCTGTGCCCACAAAACAGGCTACACTTATAGCGCAACGATAGCGGCGAACACGCTCGGCGATCGTCGAAAATCTGATTAGCGGGTCAAGCGCGTCGGCTTTTATAGATCAGTCGTCGAATGTTCCAGATTAACTGATGGGACCCGCGTGTCTTCCACAAAGTTCTACACCATTCGTGTCACGCGATGAAATCTGATAACACAAGGTTCGGCGACAACAGACACGCGGATAGAAGCGTCGATAACTTTCCAGAAACGTCGGATAGATGCAGACGCGTCCCTCGCTGTGCGATTACAGTTGTTAAGCGGCGAAACGTGGTTGCCCGATAAAGATAAGTACACGTGTCATTACCCCCCTCTTAAAAAGCATCGACCCGATGCTGCTAACAAACGAAAGTAACAAAGAAAAGCACTCGTAGCAAAGAAAACAACAAACTAAGGAAGTTCATCAGCGTCCGTAAAATGGTTTAAGGCGCACCACGTGGACCACTTCAGATCGTGCGCGGCGCCGCTGTGAGTGCGAAATGCCGTCTGGCACGACCTCATAGTCTAGTGCGCCAATACGTCGGATGACCTTGTAGGGTCCGAAATAGCGTCGCAGCAGCTTCTCACTGAGTCCTCGCCGGCGTATCGGGGTCCATACCCAAACACGGTCGCCGGGCTGGTACTCGACGAAGCGTCGTCGGAGGTTGTAGTGTCGGCTGTCGGTACGCTGCTGGGTCTTGATCCGTAGGCGGGCGAGCTGTCGGGCTTCTTCGGCGCGCTGGAGATAGGTAGCGACGTCAAGATTCTCCTCGTCAGTGACGTGCGGCAGCATGGCGTCGAGCGTCGTCGTCGGGTTCCTGCCGTAAACCAACTTGAATGGCGTGATCTGTGTTGTTTCTTGCACCGCCGTGTTGTAAGCGAATGTTACGTACGGCAGGACGGCATCCCAGGTCTTGTGTTCGACGTCGACGTACATCGCTAGCATGTCGGCGAGGGTCTTATTCAGCCGCTCCGTAAGACCATTCGTCTGCGGGTGGTAGGCCGTGGTTCTCCTGTGCCTTGTCTGACTGTATTTCAGAATGGCTTGGGTGAGCTCCGCTGTAAAGGCCGTTCCTCTGTCGGTGATGAGGACTTCTGGGGCGCCATGTCGAAGCAGGATGTTTTCGACAAAGAATTTCGCCACTTCGGCTGCGCTGCCTTTCGGCAGTGCTTTAGTTTCAGCGAAGCGGGTGAGGTAGTCTGTCGCCACGACGATCCACTTATTTCCGGTTGTTGACGTCGGAAAGGGTCCCAGCAAGTCCATCCCGATCTGCTGGAATGGTCGGCAAGGAGGCTCGATTGGCTGTAGTAATCCGGCTGGCCTTGTCGGCGGTGTCTTGCGTCGCTGACAGTCTCGGCATGTTCTGACATAACGGGCGACGTCGGCGGTCAGGCGCGGCCAATAATACTTTTCTTGTATCCTCGATAGTGTCCGGGAAAAACCGAGGTGTCCAGCGGTCGGATCGTCATGTAGGGCGTGCAATACTTCTGGACGAAGTCCTGACGGGACAACAAGAAGGTAGTTGGCGCGGACTGGTGAAAAGTTCTTCTTCACGAGGAGATTGTTTTGAAGCGTGAAGGAAGATAATCCGCGCTTAAATGACCTGGGGACAACGTCGGTGTGCCCTTCCAAATATTCCACCAGGCCTTTTAGCTCCGGGTCTGCCCGTTGCTGTTCAGCGAAGTCTTCCGCGCTTATCATGCCAAGGAAGGCGTCATCTTCGTCATCTTGCGGTGGCGGGTCAATGGGGGCGCGTGATAGGCAATCGGCATCGGAGTGTTTTCGTCCTGACTTGTAGGTTACAGTGATGTCGTATTCTTGTAGTCTGAGGCTCCACCGTGCCAGTCGTCCTGAAGGATCCTTTATACTCGCTAGCCAACACAACGCGTGATGGTCACTGACGACTTTGAATGGCCTGCCATAAAGATAAGGGCGAAATTTAGCTGTAGCCCAAACGATGGCGAGGCATTCCTTTTCGGTTGTAGAATAGTTGCCTTCCGCTTTTGACAGCGACCGGCTAGCGTAAGCTATCACCTGTTCGACTCCGTTTCTCCTCTGGACTAGAACGGCACCGAGGCCTAGGCTACTGGCGTCAGTATGGATTTCTGTATCGGCGTACTCGTCGAAGTGCGCAAGTACCGGCGGCGACTGCATGCGTCGTTTGAGTTCTTCAAATGCGTCGGCCTGCGGCGTTTCCCACTTGAACTCAACATCACATTTAGTTAGACGTGTCAACGGCTCGGCGATGCGTGAAAAGTCCTTGACAAAGCGCCTGTAGTAGGCACACATGCCAAGGAATCTACGCACTGCCTTCTTGTCGGTGGGCTGCGGGAACTTTGCGATGGCAGCTGTTTTCTGGGGGTCGGGGCGTACTCCGGATTTACTGATGACGTGGCCTAGGAACAGAAGCTCGTCGTAAGCGAAGCGGCATTTTTCTGGCTTCAGAGTGAGCCCTGATGACTTGATGGCCTCTAGTACTGTGGCAAGCCGCCTAAGGTGATCGTCGAAATTTCCGGCGAATACAACGACGTCATCCAAGTAAACGAGACAGGTCTGCCATTTCAATCCCGCTAAAACCGTGTCCATCACGCGCTGGAACGTTGCAGGCGCCGAGCACAGTCCAAATGGCATAACCTTGAACTCGTAGAGGCCGTCTGGGGTGATGAAGGCGGTCTTTTCGCGATCTCTTTCGTCGACTTCTATTTGCCAATAGCCAGACTTGAGGTCCATCGAGGAGAAGTACTTAGCGTTGCAGAGCCGATCCAATGCGTCGTCTATCCGTGGAAGGGGGTATACGTCCTTCTTCGTGATCTTGTTCAGACGACGATAATCGACGCAGAAACGTAGGGTTCCGTCCTTTTTCTTCACCAGGACAACAGGGGATGCCCATGGGCTTTTCGACGGCTGGATGATGTCGTCGCGCAGCATTTCGTCGACTTGTTCTCTTATAGCTTCGCGTTCTCGCGGCGAAACTCGGTAAGGGCTTTGGCGGAGTGGTCGAGCGTACTCCTCGGTGATTATGCGATGCTTGGCGACTGGTGTTTGTCGAATCCTCGATGTCGTCGAAAAGCAGCTTTTGTATCGTCGGAGCAGACTTCTGAGCTGCTGTTGCTTAATCACTGGGAGACTTGGATTAATGTCGTAGTCTGGTTCGGGAACCATGGTCGTCGGGGTAGATGCGGCGGAATCCGAGAGGACAAACGCATTACTTGTTTCCAGAATTTCCTCGATGTACGCGATCGTCGTGCCCTTGTTGAGGTGCTTGAACTCCTGGCTGAAGTTTGTCAGCAACACTTCAGTTTTCCCTCCATGCAGTCGAGCGATCCCTCTTGCGACGCAAATTTCACGGTCTAGCAGTAGACGTTGGTCGCCTTCGATGACGCCTTCTACGTCAGCGGGTATTTCGGTGCCGACCGAAATAACAATGCTGGAGCGGGGCGGGATGCTCACTTGGTCTTCGAGCACATTCAAGGCGTGGTGACTACGAGGGCTCTCCGGCGGTATCGCTTTATCTTCCGACAGCGTTACTGACTTCGACTTCAGGTTGATGATTGCGCCGTGTTGGTCCAGGAAGTCCATACCGAGAATGACGTCTCGTGAACACTGTTGGAGGATAACGAAGGTGGCAGGGTAAGTCCGGTCATGAATGGTTATTCTTGCCGTGCAGATCCCTGTCGGCGTGATGAGGTGTCCTCCAGCGGTGCGAATCTGAGGGCCTTCCCATGCGGTCTTAACTTTCTTCAACTGGGCGGCGATGTGTCCACTCATTACGGAGTAATCGGCGCCTGTGTCGATTAAGGCGGTGACTGCGTAGCCGTCTAGAAGCACGTCGAGGTCGGTGGTTCTTTGTCTTGCGTTGCAGTTGGGTCTTGGCGTCGGATCACGGCTGCGTCGTGTTGAATTGAAGCTAGTACGTCGCGTCGTGAAGTCGTCTTTCGTCGGTGCAGTCTTGGCTTCCTGACTTCCTCGGGACGGTGGCGCGTCGTCATTATGTCGTCGAGATGGTTTCTTCGGCGCTTTCGTCGGCGGCGGAGGATCTTCGTCAGTTCGACGAACAGCAACCGCACCTCCATCGGTTGCTGCTTTTAGTTTTCCGGGTATGGGCTCGCAGAGCGGCCCCGGGCTGGGCCAGTGTATGGACGGCGCTGCGGCGACAGGTAGCGGCCTGGTGATGGCGAACGCGACGGTCGTCGAGAGCTCCATTGAGTAGCGGCGAGGTAGTCGGCGATGTCACGTGGGCGCTCTCCAAGCTGTGGACGCGGCGCGTTAACGGCGAAACCTCGCAGTCCTATCTCTCGGTATGGGCATCGTCGGTAGACGTGACCTGCCTCTCCGCAGTGGTAGCAGAGCGGGCGGTGGTCAGGAGCGCGCCAAACGTCAGTCTTCCTCGGGTAGCTGCGCTGGGCAACGGGTGGGCGTGCTGGCGGCGGCGGTGGTGGTCGACGGAATTGCGGCGTTACGGGGCCCTGGCGCGGTAGTGGAAAGGGACCTTGACGGCGGGCGACGGCGGCGTAGCTCATCGCTTGCGGCTGAGGCTGCGGTGGTTCTGGTTGCACCTCAGGAACTCCAAGCGATCGGTGCACCTCTTCTTTTACGATGTCGGCGATCGAAGCCACTTGAGGCTGCGACGAAGGCAAGACCTTGCGCAGTTCTTCGCGCACAATGGCCCTGATGGTCTCGCGCAGATCGTCCGTGGCCAGTGATTGAATTCCTGCGTAGGGGGTAGAGCTTGTACGGCGGTTGAATTGCCGGTTCCGCATTTCGAGTGTCTTCTCGATGTTCGTCGCCTCACGAAGAAACTCTTCGACGGTCTTCGGTGGGCTTCTTACCATCCCGGCGAAAAGTTCCTCCTTCACACCACGCATGAGTAGGCGAACTTTCTTTTCCTCGGCCATATCCGGGTCGGCGTGGCGGAACAGACGGGTCATTTCTTCCGTAAAGATGGCAACGTTCTCGTTTGGTAGCTGCACTCGGGCGTCCAGCATAGCTTCGGCCCTTTCCTTGCGCACGACACTTGTAAAGGTGCACAGGAAGCCGCTACGGAACAGGTCCCACGTAGTCAAGGTCGACTCCCTGTTCTCAAACCACGTTCTGGCGGCGTCTTCTAAGGCGAAGTAGACATGCCGCAGCTTGTCGTCGGAGTCCCAGTTGTTGAATGTCGCGATTCGCTCGTAGGTCTCCAGCCAAGATTCCGGGTCTTCAGTCGCTGCTCCATGGAAGGTCGGTGGGTCCCGGGGTTGTTGTAGGATAACGGGGGACGCTGGGGCAGCCATTGAGGTTGTCTTGACCACGATCTTCTTTGTCGCCTCAGGTAGAAGTCCGTGCTCTGGGGGCAGGCCTTGCAGTCTGCGGCTAGCACGCTGGTCTTGGGCGGTGTCGGTTTTGTCCTCGGGCTTCGGGCTTGGATCGCGGCTTTGCGGGGGCGTTCGGTACATGAACGCACAAGCACCTCCACCAGATGTCACGTGGTGGTGACGTTGAAGAAAGAACACAGTAGCAATACCGTGAACAAGAAAACTAACTTTTATTGGGCGAACCTGTGCCCACAAAACAGGCTACACTTATAGCGCAACGATAGCGGCGAACACGCTCGGCGATCGTCGAAAATCTGATTAGCGGGTCAAGCGCGTCGGCTTTTATAGATCAGTCGTCGAATGTTCCAGATTAACTGATGGGACCCGCGTGTCTTCCACAAAGTTCTACACCATTCGTGTCACGCGATGAAATCTGATAACACAAGGTTCGGCGACAACAGACACGCGGATAGAAGCGTCGATAACTTTCCAGAAACGTCGGATAGATGCAGACGCGTCCCTCGCTGTGCGATTACAGTTGTTAAGCGGCGAAACGTGGTTGCCCGATAAAGATAAGTACACGTGTCAATATTCTTCGGCATGTTTTCCGTCTGTATGGCGTCCCTGACTTCCGGTAGCAGTGATTCTTTCAGTCCACGCGCCTCGTGATATCGAAACCCGAGCAAGTCCAGGATTCGTCTTCCCGTTACGGTGCTGGACAGCCTCTCCAGCTGCGCGATTCTCTGCGCCTCGGCGATCTCCTCGAGCGTGTTGTGTACGCCCAACTCGAGGAGCCTATAGGTTGGCGTGTACTGGGGTACTCCCAGGGCGGTCTTGAACGCCCTGCGGATCGCCACGTTCAGCTTGTCGGTTTCGCTCCTGTTCCAGTCGGCGTATGTGGCGACGTACGCTATGTGGCTCAGCGCGTACGCCTGTATCAGCCTCGTAACGTTGTGTTCCTTCATTCCTTTCTTCTTGTTCGCGACCCGCCGCACGAGGTGTGTTGCAGCGGCCATTTTCTTCTGCAGTCGGGCAACCAGCTCGCGGTTGGCACCGTTCTCTTCCAGCCACTGGCCGAGCACTCGCAACTTGGACACCGTCGGTATTCGGGTCCCCTCCCTCGTCGTGACGCGGACGCCCAAACGACGAGCGTCTAGCACGGCCTGCGGAAGGGGTCCTTTCTTGCGCGGCCTGTGGAGCAGGATCTCCGACTTGTCGGGTGAGCAGACGAGTCCCGTGTCTTCGAGGTGCCGCTCCACCTCCCGGACGGCCCGCTGCAGTCGGTCTTGCATTTCGCCGACGCTCGTGTTCTCCGTGGTCCACACCGTCACGTCATCTGCGTACATGGTATGATTGATGCCCTCTATCGCGTCAAGACGTTCCGGCAGGCCGATCATGACGAGGTTGAAAAGCATCGGGGAGAGTACGGAGCCCTGCGGCGTTCCCGCACCACCCATTCGGACCGTTCGTGGTGGGGCCCCGTCGATCTTGACTGTCGTCTCGCGCCCATTCTATGGCTCGTTGATTTACTTGTGCTCTGCTGCTCACGTTTCTTTAGTAACTGCCAAGGTAAAGAAGTGAGCCTACAATTGATTACATGAAGGAATATGGGAGCACATTTCGAAACAGCTACTTAACACAGAATGAAAAAAAAACGCGATTGAACTCTGTGTGACGTTTTTTCATTGTGTGTTACATCGCTGTTTCGAAATGCGCTACCATATTCCATCGTGACTAACCAACTAGCCTACCAGTATGTCTTAAGCAATTGATTACAATTGGTTTTGACAGGCATAAGTGTTATGTGTATGTATGATAGTTAACTTATGTAGAGATGCTTATGAAATATGTTTTGAATAGCAGAATGTTTTCATGAAAACAAATAATTCATATTGTTACGGCAGGATGAAAGAAGAGAGAGGACGAAGAAGGTCGGAGACGCTGGCTGCTGCGTGTTGGTGGTCAGCCATCTTAGCAGCTCTGACTCAGCTTGCATATATATATATATATATATATATATATATGTCGAGTCACCCAATCAGAAGTAGACAAAATGCTCCACAAAGGGGTCATCGAACCATCAGCCAGCCCTTGGGCTTCGCCTGTCGTCCTTGCGAAAAAGAAAGATGGTACCTGGCGTTTTTGCGTCGATTACCGCCACTTAAACGAGATCACGCGAGAAGACGTCTATCCACTACCATGCATCGATGACGCCTTGGACTGCTTGCACGGAGCTAAATACTTCTCGTCCATCGATTTTTGATCCGGCTACTGGCAGATTTCAGTTGATGAAATGGGCCGCGAGAAGACGGCCTTCATTACGCCGGGTGGCTTATATCAGTGCAAAGTCATGCCCTTTGGCCTATGCCACACTCCTGCGACATTTGAACTAATGATGGACTCTCTTCTGCGAGGCTACAAATGGACCACCTGTCTTTGTTACCTTGATGACGTTATTGCTTTTTCTACGACGTTCAGCAGCCGCCTTACCCGACTCGCTGCAATTCTTGCGGTCTTTCGAAAAGCCGGCCTTCAATAACTGAACTCCACGAAGTGTCAATTCGGGTGCCGTCAGATTACCATGTTGGGACACCTCGTTGACGCATCCGGTGTCCAACCAGATCCGGAAAAAGTTCGCGCCGTACGCAGTTTCCCTGTGCCATGTTCTGCTTCTGACGTGCGTTACTTCGTCGGCCTGTGCTCTTACTTTCGCCGTTTCATCAAAACATTTGCCGACGTTGTTCGGCCTTTGACAGATCTAAAGAAGAACACGCCATTCTCAAGGGGCCCGGAGGAGGCTCACGCGTTCGATGCTCTTATCGGGTTTCAGACCACCCCTCCCATACTGCCCACTTTGATCCATCTGCACCGACCGAAGTCCATACTGACGCAAGCGGCCATGGCATCGGCGCTGTTCTCGCCCAACAACAGCATGGTACCGAGTGCGTGATAGCTTACGCCAGCCGCCTGCTGTCACCTGCCGAGAGTAATTACTCCATCACCGAGCGGGAGTGCTAGGCTTTAGTTTGGGCTGTGGCCAAGTTCCGGCCATATTTGTACGGCCGCACGTTTTCAGTCGTCACAGACCATCACGCACGCTGCTGGCTGTGTTCCCTTCGGGACTCGACTGGACTGCGTGGTCACTGGGCTTTGTGGCTCCAGGAATTTTCATTTAGTGTTCATTACAAGACTGGACACCTCCACCAGGACGCTGACTGCCTCTAGCGTCACCCCCTGGATCTTCCCGATGTTGTTGCACATGATCTGGTAACCTGCGTGATGGCTTTGACTAACATGACCGACATGCGCGCTGAACAACAACGCGACGCATGCTTACAGTCCAGCATCGCCGGAGTGCAATCTGGCCGCACCGACGACACGTGCCGCATATTGGTGCTGCATGACGGCATCACCTACCGCCGCAATATCAACCCTGACGGCCCTGAGTTACTCCTTGTCCTTCCTCGTTATCTGCTATCCGTCGTTCTCGAACAACTTCACGATGCACGGACGGCGGGATACCTTAGAGTTTTGTGTACATATGACCGCGTACGACGCCGGTTCTTCTGGCCGGGTCTCTACCGCTCTGTGCGTCATTATGTCGCAACTTGCGAATTGTTTCAGCGCCGGAAGAAACCTCCCCTGGCCCCTGTCGGACGACTCCATCCAACTGAAGTTCCCTCTGAATCGTTCTTTCGCGTAGGCCTTGACATGCTTGGCCCTCTTCCGACGACTAAGAGAGGAAATAAGTGGATCGCCGTGGCTGCTGATTAGGCGACACGCCACGCGATAACAAAGGCGTTGCCGACAAGTTGCGCAACTGACGTCACCGATTTTCCCCTCCGCGATATCATTCTCCACTACAGTGCACCTCAACAGTTACTTACAGACCGCGCCCACCCGTTCTTATCTCAAGTTGTCGACGACCTCCTCCGCTCTTGTGCCACTGAGCACAAGCTGTCCACCACCTACCACCCACCAACGAACGGCCTTACGGAACGTCTCAACCGAATAATCAGAGATGCTGTCGATGAAAGTCTCCAACCATCACCGCGACTGGGACGCCACGCTAGCTTACGCGACGTTCCGGTATAAGCCGTCCCGACATGACACCACAGGATATTCGCCCTTTTATCTCTTGTATGGTGGCGACTTCCCATTGCCGTTTTACGCCACCGTTTGTGCCGCGTGTTTCAACGGAGCACGCTCGTGAAGTCATCGATCGCGCTCACGTACGTGGCACGTCAAGTCGCCCGATCTCGTTATTAGTCTCATAGCATATACAAAAAGAACGTTACGACCGCTGCCATCGCGATGTTAAATTCGCGCCAGGTGCTTGGGTGCTCCTGTGGCCACCATTTCGTCGGGTTGGCCTCTCCTAGAAGCTTCTCTCTCGCTACACAGGGCCTTATGAAGCCCTACGCCAAGTTAACGACATAAATTACGAGATTTCACCGCTACACTTTGATGCATCCTCAAGTCAGACGCCTGTTGACGTCATGTACGTTTCGCGGTTGAAGACATACTTCGCTCGCAATTCTTCGCCTACCACGCACCGAGATGGCGCTTCGCCACCCGGGGATCCTGTTACGGAAGGATGAAAGAAGAGATAAGACGAAGAAGAACGGAGACGCTGGCTGCTGCGTGTTGTTGGTGGTCAGCCATCTTAACTGCTCCGACTCAGCCTATATATGTGTTGTAGATATAGTCTTTCTATACTCGCAACATCCCCGTAACAATATTATTATGGTAAATGTAGCGCACGAGTGCAGGAAGCGTGGGTGGAGAACACGAGGAAGAGGAGAAGGACGTTCTGCCCCATCTCAGGCTTGTCTTGATTTCTCTTAAATAAACCCCGTTTCTTCCGTGACGTAACAGTTTTGCTGACAAGACACTTCATTAGGAGTGAAATCATATAATGTGTACATTCTTGTTTTTGCTAAAAATGTCCCCGCAAAAAAAGTAATATTATCTCATTCATGCCTGAAGAGAGGACAGAGGTTTAGGGGCACACAAGGCAGCAACGCCCCGGCAGAAAGGCCTGGGTGGCCAATCTTCTGCCCCTTTACTACCTATATTCATACCTCCATCATCACTTAAACAATGTGCAGCCTGTAGTCAAAGTGCATACAGGCATGCTTCCTCTGTCAGCAATGGTGACAATCTACAATCTGACAATCAATAAAATGGTGCCTTTCTTAATGAGTAACTGCTTAAATAGGTACATGACAATGAAATGAAATGCTGTCTGATAGGGTGCACAAGACACAAGTAGGACAGAACATTTGCCATGCCTGCTGCCATACCAATATGGACATGCAGTAGTTTGTAGGCAATGAATGCATGATCATTGTGTCAATGCAATTTACACCAACCTCTCATGAAAGAACACAATGTCCGCATTATAGACGTTAGTTCATTAGAACCATGTTCAGAGCAGCAGAGGAAATTAACGGAATGTTTGTTGCTATTTTAATTTTTCATAACCAACAGATAGTTTCTTGGGTGGAACTTTGTGATGAGTTCACAATATGTTCTGTGTGAATTTGCAATGTGGACGTGTTCTGTTATCATCCAATCACTCCATAAGTAGTCAAACAAATGCAGATAGCCCCGTGAGCACTGTGAAACAGAACACAGAAATTTGCAATTAGGAAGCCACAGTGAACTCATCCTCTGTGCTGCCCATAAAAGTGTTCCAAGAGAAAAAATACATAGTGGGAAATTGGGTAAACATTCACATGTACCGCACAAATCCATACGTCACAAGTAATCTTTCACTCGTTCTCGTATTTGCTTACAGCTGTCCAAATTCATTGCAGCATTCTCTATGGAGTAAAATAACCTTACAAGTAACAGCTAGTTGTTCACTCTATTAACATGTATTAGCCCCCAGGTTCTCATGTATTCCTGCATGCATGGCACAATACCATGGCTGTGCACAATTTACATTCCACTGAAATGAACCTGTCATATATTTTTTACCAAAATATGCTGTAAAGCATAACTGTTTATCATTATTTAAGCATCTGAGAAGTAATGATAGATGTTCAACCTTGCTGGTTTGTCATTTCATATGTTCTAACCCACCATGACATTTTTAAATAAGCAATGATGAAATTATGTGGTCAAGCCGTACCGTTAGTACCACTGAGGTGTTGCTTCTCCAAGGAGTCTCACTGCCACCTTCCCAATTTCATAAACACTTGGAGATGTTCAAGGTAACCTCACAGCCTATGTTGTAACACAAAAAATAAACCAGACTAACACAACAGCCCATATATCATTCTCTTAATCACTAGAAATACTAACTAGAAAAGCACGGGCCAACGTTTTTAAAAGTGTACTTGTCTTGCACATGGTATGTGGTCATGTTATATTATGTTTTTGTGTTTGGTGAACTGCACAAATAATTTTTCTCACCCTTACAAACTGGCTGATGCTGTATATTTTATAATAATCAAGCAATAACCTTACTTAACACATTCCTGTGAGAACATTAACTAGCTTCACTGTAGCACCACAGAAATACCCTCAGCCCACATCGTAGATATACATGCATAGATAACTATAGGCTGGCCATATTCGGCATAATTTTGAAAGCCAGCTGAACAGGGTGCGAGTTCATGAGTATCAAATATCTGTTCTATTGAGAGGCTGTATATCTGTCTGCGATATAATTATTATTTCAAAATACATATGGCAGAAGAACAGACAACACAATCAAGTTCCTCCTAAGCGTTCTTTTTGCTGCTATTATAATGCCACCTGGTGTTTTGAGCCAGCGTTGCGTGCCCAGCAAAAACGAGGAATGAAGACGACGAAGTGAAAGATCACGCACCAGCTGGAAAACCGTCCCTTTTGTGTCTGACATTTTCGTGTCTGGCTGCTGATACTACTGCTTACTCTTGCCTTAGCGTGTGACAAACTGGTGGAGGTGCGGGGTAATCTAATCTATGCACCAAACCCCTCCGCTCAGCAGGAGCTGCAGTCCCGTACCGGTGGTTACGCCTGTACACCACGCCAACAGAAGGATCCATGGACAAGCCCCTGACTTTGGACTCCTCCCAGAGAAAATGGCAGCTCCGACCACCCCGACCGGTATGGAAGGCACAACGCCGATTCATTGTACGCTACTCAATCCGCGAACGCCGAATCCCTTCCACGGTGCCATACATAAGGATGTTGAAGATTGGCTGGTGCACTATGAACTTGTTGCCACGTTCAACAAGTGGGATGACGCAGACAAACTGAAAAACGTAAATTTCTGCCTGAGCGATGGCGCACGTGTTTGGTATGAGAACCGTGCAGATGCCCTAACTTCATGGGCAGAATTCAAACGCCGGATTCTTGAGACGTATGCGAGCCCTGATCGCCGAGAGCGAGCTGAGCGTGATCTCCAGTCCCGTGTACACATGCCGAAGGAGGGTGTCGCAATGTTTGTCGAGGACATGACGCGTCTATTTCGACGAGCCGACCCCAGCAGGTCGGAAGAAAAGAAGGTGCGGTACCTGATGCGCGGAGGGAAAGAGCAGCTGTTCGGTGGTCTCGTGCGCAGTCCTCCCAAGAATGTGTCAGAATTTCTTTCCGAGGCTATCACCATGGAACAGACTCTTCGGCAGCGGACACCATCATACGAACGCCATGTGAACACTGCCGCACCTACGGACTTCTTCGGAGCTCTCGGGGGTCACGTCGATTTCTTCCGAGAGCTCATTCGTTCCGTAATCCGCGAAAAACTCCAGAAAATGTCGGTACCCTCACAGCCGACGCTCAGCTCCTTGTCCAGCGTTCTCTGTGGCGAAGCCCAGCATGCGCTAAGAGAACCACCCTTCAACACAGAAGCTCGACCGCTCAGAAATGACAGCCGCCGTATGTCATATTCGCAAGCTTTGAGGCAACCTGCCCTACCTCCCTCCCCGCTTCGCGCCGCGCGCCCGGCCATGCTAGAGCCCGTCCAAACTGCCTCGTATTACCACGACCACCGACAGGCCCAAAGGAAATCAGACGTGTGGCGGGCACCTGATCGCCGTCCCCTTTGCTTTCAGTGTGGCGAAGCTGGGCATGTCTACCGACAGTGCTCCTATCGAGAGCTTGGACTACGTGGATTCTCAGCGAACTCACCGCAACCTAGGTTCGGCCAGCGTCCTCCTGAAATTGAAGAAAACGTTGCCCAGCAGCGCTGATCTCCATCAGCTCGACACCAGTCACGCTCCCCTTCGCTGCGGCGGTTTTCTCCGACTCGCCGTACGTATTCGAGCGTGGTGCAGGGTCGGTCGCCCAGCCCACGCCGGGAAAACTAATCACAGCGACCTTTGGGGGCGAGGCCGCTCAGTCTGGACGTGCTCAAGGACCCCTACTGACGCTTACGCGCACCAACGATACATCGACGACGACAGTACCTGCTGATTACAGACGAATTTCTTTGGACGTTCCTGTACTGCTCGACGGTCGTGAATTGACTGCTTTAGTGGACACTGGGGCGGATTATTCTATAATCAGCGAAAAACTGGCCACCCTTCTGAAGAAGGTGACCACGCCTTGGAATGAAACGCCAGTTCGTGCAGCTGGCGGGCACATCGTCACACCACTCGGCATGTGCACGGCCCGAATACAGATTCGCGGCTCTACGTTTGTTGCCAGTTTGAGCATTCTCCCTCAGTGTTCTCGAGACCTAATCACCTGCATGGACTTTCTCAGGGAGTACGGAGCTATGATCAACATTCGACAACGCCTCGTCACTTTCTCGACAAAGAGCGCCACAGCGACGACCATCACCATCCACACTCGAGCATCTCTTCGCGTCATCGAAGGTGCTGTCACGCTATCACCACCTGCAAGCGTCTTGGTTCAAGTGGTATATGACAGGCTCGTACACGGTGAAGCGGTCGCGGAAAGCAATCGCTCTCTCCTGATTTCTCATGGTGTTTACGTAGCAAGAAGCCTTGTCGATCTCCACGATGGCCATTGTGAGGTTCTTGTCACGAACTTCAGCTACGAACACCGGCACCTTTTCCCCGGTACTGTCATCGCCTACGCCGACCCGATCGCTGATGTCATTGAGTATTTTGTTTCCGAGGCAATCGGCACTACTCAAGCACCTCTACGCAACGTCGACATTAGTCAAACGCTTCCTAAAAAGAACAGACAACCCCTGCGCGAGCTGTTGCTTGAGTTCCACTCTTGCTTTGCAAGGTCGTCGAAGATACGTGAAACATCGATTACGAGACACCGTATCATCACCTATGACGACGTGCCCCCCATACGGCAACAGCCTTATCGTGTTTCCCCGACAGAACAACATGCGATTCAAACGCAGGTGAAGGAAATGCTTCAAGACGGCGTAATCCAGCCTTCATGCAGTCCCTGCTCATTGTCAGTCGTTCTGGTTAAAAAGAAAGATGGCGCACTTCGATTTTGTGTTGACTACCGGAAGCTAAACAACGTCACAAAGAAAGACGTGTACCCGTTGTCTCGTGTCGACAATTCTCTGGACAGGCTGAGGCGCGCGAAGTATTTCTCCTCTATCGATCTGAAAAGTGGCTACCGGCAAATTGAAGTAGATGAGCGTGACCGCGAGAAAACTGCTTTCGTGACTCCGGACGGCCTTTACGAATTTAGAGTACTCCCTTTCAGCCTCTGTTCCCCTCCAGCCACATTCCAGCGAATGATGGATACCGTTCTCGCTGACCTCAAACGGAAAAGCTGCCTCGTCTATTTCCATGATGTCGTTGTCCTTTCGGAAACTTTTGACGAGCACCTTCGACGCCTTCGGAATGTACTCGAAGCCATTCGATCAGCTGACCTTACACTCAAGCCAGAGAAATGAACTGAAGTACGAGGAACTGAAGTTCCTTGGTCACGTCGTAAGCGCGGCAGGTGTTCGGCCCGATCCCGAGAAGACTGCTGCAGCAGCTTTTCCCGCTCCAACCGACAAGAAAAGTGTCCGACGATCTTTGGGCTTGTGTGCATATTATCGACGCTTCATGGAAAAATTTTCGAAGATTGCAGGGCCGCTATTTCGCCTTACGCTTGACGACACGCCATTCCTCTGGACTGGTGTAGAACAGACCGCCTTTGCGGAGCTACAGCGTCGATTACCTTCTCTTCCCGTGCTCGGTCATCTTGATGAGGGTGCTGACACAGAAGTACGCACTGAGGCCAGCAATATCGGTCTCGGAGCTATCCTGGTGCAACGGCAAGACGGGGCTGAACGAGTTATTGCCTACGCGAGCCGCACTCTTTCACACGCCGAATCCAATTATTCCACCACAGAGAAGGAGTGTCTCGCGGTTATTTGGGCTACCACAAAGTTTAGGCCGTATCTCTACGGGCGGCCATTTCAAGTTGTGACCGACCATCACGCTTTGTGCTGGTTGACCAACCTCCGAGACCCTTCTAGACGATTGGCACGTTGGAGTCTGCGACTCCAGGAATTTAACATCACCATCGCATACAAATCAGGCAGAAAACATGAAGATGCTGACAAGTTATCACGAGCACCTGTTGAATCTCAGAATCCTGACGAGGAAGATGACAGCGCCTTTCTGGGAGACTTCAGCGGGCCGGATCTGCTCGCTAAACAGCGATCGGACGCTGATTTAAGACCCATCATCGATCACTTAGAAGGCGTCATCGCGTCCATTCCTCGCCCTATTTCGCGACGGTTGTCGTTATTTTGCCCACGAGGGGGCATCTTATACAAACGAAAGAACAGGTTCAGAAGCGGTAGGTGCTTAGATGATAGCCTGTTCGTGCTTACCCAGTGCATAGAAATAGCTAAGGCGGAAAATAGACCTCTGTATTTAGCCTTCCTGGACATAAGTGGCGCATACGACAACGTGAATAGGGAACTCCTGTGGAACATATTAAAAGCTGAAGCTCATGAGGTAAATGATTTTCTATTGGAAATATATCGAGAGAATAATGTTGAAATAACATGGGAAGGAATTAAGAGTACTACAACTGTCGAGGTTCACAAAAGATTAAGGCAAGGTTGTCCTCTATCACCGCTCCTGTTCATGCTTTATATGATAAGCATGGAAAGAAGGTTACAACGAAGCAACCTAGGGTATAATCTGTCGTACAGATTAGGCGAAAAGGTTGTTGAGCAACGACTACCGGGTTTAATGTATGCGGACGATATTGTGCTGTTAGCAGATAGCCAGGAAGATTTGCAAACTCTGGGTAATTACTGTGGAGACGAAGGAGACAGTTTACGTTTCAGTTTTAATGCAGCTAAGTCCGGTGGGATGTTTTTCAACGATACCACTGATCAGGAGCTTACAATACAAGGCCATGATATACCCCGAGTGGCCGAATACAAATATCTCGGGGTATGGATAAACAAAGGGCAGATGTACACGGAAAAGCACGAACAGTCTCTCATAGCAAAAGGGTGAAGAGATGCCGGGATAATGAAACATAGGGCATTGTGGGGGTACAACAGGTATGAGGTACTGAGAGGTATTTGGAAGGGAGTAATGGTGCCGGGGCTTACTTTCGGGAATGCGGTCCTGTGTTTAAGGGCAGAGGTTCAGTCGAGACTAGAAGTAAATCAGAGAGCTGTGGGAAGGTTAGCACTAGGTGCCCACGGGAAAATCACAAACGAAGCATTACAGGGAGATATGGGCTGGGCATCGTTCGAAGCACGGGAAGCTCAGAGTAAAATCCTACACGAAAAACGTCTGGGGAAATTGGACGATAACAGGTGGGCAGCTAAGGTGTTTAAATACCTATACAGAAAGAGCGTTGACTCACAATGGCGGAAAAGAACTAGGAAGCTAACCAGTAAGTATGCCAGACACGAGGACGAAGAAAGACAGAGCATTAAACGACAGGTTAAAAACGCTGAAGGTGAAAATTGGATAAATTCAATGGAAAAGGAGCATAGTGTGGAATTATATCCATACTGGAAACAGCAGGTCAGGAAGGAAGCGTTTTATGATAACTCAAGAGGCAGTGCCCTACTCTTTGAAGCTAGATCAGGGTGTCTTAGAACGCGGAGCTCTAAAGAGAAATTTAACGAAGAAAAAGACACATTTACTGTGTGTGGTAAATATGTAGAAACAATGGAACATCTCATACTAATATCTGATGGTATCAAGCCCGATGTCGATGCGGCCACAGTCACCCTTCCTGAGGCCCTAGGGTTCAGAGATAATAACAGTCATGTAAATAAATATGCGGTGGAAATTAGCAAAAGGCGATTGGTGGATTGCTGGCTCAAAAGCAGAGAGGTGACATAAAGCTAAAAGGGTAGGAAGACGTATTTAAAGAAAATCGAGAAATTCAACAACACACAACACAGATAAAAATAAAAATAAGAGGCAAAGGAAAAATCGGAGCATGGTGGCAACTGCCATCGCCCCCTTTCAAAGGGGACGCTCCTACCTTCCATCCATCCATCCATCCATCCATCCATCCATCCATCCATCCATCCATCCATCCATCCATCCATCCATCCATCCATCCATCCATCCATCCATACATCCATCCATCCACACAGGTGCCGGCGACAAACCACATCCTTTAGTAGTACCTCAAGTCCTTCGCGACGACATCCTATTAGCCTGCCACGACGAGCCGACATCTGGTGACTTGGGCTGCTCAAGGACTCTGGACAGGGTACGGCAACTTTACTACTGGCCTAGACTGACTGCTTGTGTCAAACGCTACGTGAAAGGGTGCCGTGAATGCGCCGCAAGCCATCACCCTTCAAGCCTGCAGACCTTCTACAACCCATCGACCCTCCGCGTACGCCGTTTGATTAAGTTGGAATGGACCTTCTTGGACCATTTCCCTTGGCTTCCTCCGGCAATAAGTGGATCATTGTCGCAGCTGATTACTTGACGCGTTACGCTGAGACGAAGGCACTACCACGCGGGACAGCATCTGAAGTTGCCCAGTTTTTTATGCATCACATTGTGCTTCGGTATGGCGCACCGTCATTCATCATTACTGACCGAGGGACGGCATTTACCGCGAAGCTTCTGGACGACATCTTCAAGCTGAGTTACACGAGTCATCGAAAGGCCACTGCATACCACCCTCAGACTAACGGCTTGACAGAAAGACTAAACAAAACACTGGCAGACATGATCGCTATATACGTGGATGTGCAGCACAAAACGTGGGACGATCTCCGGCCGTACGTAACGTTTGCGTACAACACTGCCCTGCAGGAAACTGCACGCTTCACGCCATTCCGCCTCGTTTATGGTAGAGATGTCCAAACTATGCTAGACGCCATGATTCCGTATGAAGATACCGACCAACTCGACCAGTTAGCTCCTGACGTCCAAGAGTACATTCGGCGCGCCGAGGAAGCGCGTCAACTGGCCTGTGTGCACATAAGACAGCAGCAGCGTACAGATGCAATAAGGTATAGTCTCCACCATCGACAAGTTACCTATGAGCCTCGTTACCAAGTTTGGGTTTGGACACCCATTAGACGGCGAGGCCTCAGCGAGAAACTCACGAGGAAGTGCTTCGGACGATACAGAGTACTAAGGCGTGTAAGCGACGTGACCTATGAAGTGATTCCAGACGGAGACCTGCCATCGCCCAAGCGCCGTTTACCACGCGTAGAGACTGTACATGTCGTCCGCCTCAAGCCGTATTTTACACAGTAATGTCAAGTGTACTTGTGAAACAAACTTTTTTTTTCTGCTGTCGTCGCATCGTCCTCCAATGAACTGCGAAGCGCTTTTTTTTTGTTCCCGACCACAGAACATATTTTTCCGTGTGCATTTCCATATGTGTGCTAGCGCGTTTCCTTTTTTTTTGTCTTACCTAATTTGTGTAGTTTCCATGTGCGTTTTGTGTTTGAGCATCGAGTCGATGCTCCATTGGGAGAGGGAATAATGCCACCTGGGTGTTTAGAGCCAGCGTTGCGTGCCCAGCAAAAACGGTGATTGAAGACGAAGAAGTCAAAGATCACGCGTCACCGCCTGCTTCTTGGCCAATCCCCCATAGTGGGTATGCACCACTCTCTGAGACACAAGACAAGACAAGAATCGTCGCTTTTGTGTCTGACATTTTCTGTCTGCCGATACTGCTGCTTACTCTTGCTTTAGCGCGTGACAATATGCAGCTAAGTAAGACTTGCGAAAGCACAACTATCGCTTGGGTGCATGTTTGTGCATTGTATAAGAAGTCGAGGTGGGCGAATGTTAATTTTTTCAAACACGAATTGAACAAAAATAGTATCAAATATTGCAATAGTTGCACGACAATGTACATACTTGTAGTAGCAATATTTATTGTCATAATTAGGTATCACACCTTAACTAGTGCAAAAAGAGCTAGCAAAGGATAAGTTTTCAGTGCAAGGCTACTGTCACGATACGCCCGGGTTCGTGAACGAGGGAGGGCTCGAGGCACCCTCCGTTAGACAGGCGCTCCGCAGCGTGGTGGTAATGAACGATGACTGACCGCCGAACAGCTGTGCTCGCCGGTGTTTATTGGTGCGGTGACCAATGTTGCCTACAGATCCTGACAGACCACCAAGCCTGGCAGGCCAACGAAAATTATGCCCGATGGGGCATCATGTGCTTGTTACATCTACTAATTGTTGTGTAAAAAAAACTACAACTTCAGAGCATGGATGTAAAGAAGCTTTACAAGAAAGAATGGCTGCTGTATGAAGAGCTTTGAAATATGTGGTATAAATCACTGTTACAAAAAAAAAAAAACATCAAAGTTGTAGGAAAAAAGAAGCTGATGAAGGACCTATGTATTGCAGACACATCTAAAAGGACTCGTTGTAAGGAAAACAGCAGTCTTGTAGCACAAAAGACAAATCTGCTAGATCAATAGACGTGTAGTTGGATTTTGCAAAAAAAAAAATCCTATGGGAACGTTTTGTTGCCAGTACGACTGAAAAATTCTTTCGTCAACGTGCTTGCCTTTTCGAGGCTACATATATACGCTTGTTCACATGCAAGCACCTGTTGCATATTCATTGTTAAAGAACTTCATTTCAGATAATGATACGAGAGCCTCCTCTGATCAGGAAAAAAGAATAGTCATAATCATCAATCAGAAAAGAATAGACATAACATTTTTTTGTCCATACTGTGAGCCCTTTTCGGGCTGTTACAGGGCGGCAAATACAATATTATAATAAAGCAATGACATGCGCAAAAATAATTAATCAGTAATAATATAAAAGGCATCTATATGTACAAGGCATGTATACACTTACGATTAGTAAAACAACATTTCCCAATTTCTTTCAAAGGAAACCGCAGAGTCAACATTTTCAAAAACCTCGGAATTAAGTTTGTTCCAGTCAGCAATTGTTTTAACCAAAAAAGAATGCTTAAAGACATCAACTCTAGAGGAATAAGGCATGAAAGCGTAGCTGTGATTTATCCTTGGTGATGTTCCGCCAGGAGGTCGCAAGTACAGGCTGGGATACACGCTTAAGCTTCGCGTTTGTAATTGGAACATGAATTTCAATCTAGCAACCCTCCGGCGCTCAGCAAGTGTCGGAAGGTTAGCGCTATCAAGTAACTCTGTAACTGATTGTGCTAGATTGTAGCAGGAAAAGATAAACCTAGCAGCAAGACGCTGCACTTTTTGTAGTTTATAAAGAGGTATTGCTGGTCCCAGACGATACTTGCGTACTCTAGACTAGGGTGAACGATTGCCCGGTATGCACTTAGTTTTACATCAGAAATGGCAAACTTCAATTTCCTTTTTAACAAGCCGAGCTTTCGCTGGGCGGATCCACAAGTGATTGCCTCATGACGGTTCCATTTTAGATCATGTGTTATAGTTATTCCAAGATATTTCGTTTCTATTGTACGTTTTATTATATCACCACCAATAGCATAAGAAAAAAGCGAGGGTAGTTTCTTATTTGATCGAGTCATGAAAGCAGACTTCTTAAAGTTAATTTGCATATCCCATAAGGTACACCAGTGATTAATAATCTGCAATGGCTCATTCGATAAAATTTGGTCACTGGCGCATTTTACCCGGCAGAACACCAAACAGTCATTTGCAAATAGTCGTACTTCAATCAGCGGGTTAATGTTCATGGCTATATCATTATATGTATATGTGTATCAGAAACAGTACCGGCCCCAAGACCGACCCCTGAGGAACGCCGGATGTAACCGGCAATGTTGACGACCGCTCATTAGAAATTGTTACAAACTGTTGTCCATTCTTTAAATAAGCATGAACCCATCATACTATTTTTGGACTACGACCAATGTCATAAAGCTTGCGCACAAGTTTTACATGGCAGACCCTGTAAATTTTCTTAGAAAAATCTAAGGCTATAGCATCTATTTCTTCTTTGTTGTTTATGGCTGACGCAATGTATTGAACTGTCTCGAACAGCTGAGTCACGGTGGAGAGGTGCCTGCGAAATACATGTTGTTTAACATAAAATATTTTTTGTTTCCATGTAATCCGTTACATACTTGCAGACGATATGTTCCAACAATTTACAAACAGTGCGTGTAATAGAAATAGGACGGTAATTGTTCACGTCGAACCTGTCTCCACCTTTGAAGATCGGCATTACCCTGCCCATTAGCCAGTCACCAGGTAAAGTACCGGTGTCTATTGATGCCCTAAAATTTGTACTAGGAATTCTGCAACACAGTCACTATAGCGTTACAGAAATTCATTTCGCATGTCATCTAGCCCTGATGACTTCTTACAATTTAGTTTCAATAGGAGCTCTAATACTCCTTCCTTCGAAATTTGAATTTCGACTCCGCAGGTGTCCCGTGATTCCCGTATCGAGGGGTCAATTTGACCAGGCGAGAACACTGAGCAGAAGAAATGATTGAATTTCTTTGTCATGAGGTCTGGCTTGCTGCAAATGCTATCGTTCACGCGAACTGCAGTTATTGCTGGTTTTGAACCGGTCAGGTATCTCCAGAATCTGTCCGGATTATTTAGCATGTAATTGGTCAAAGTAGTTGAAAAGAAAGTTGCCCTGGCTGTCTTTATTCAGTTCAAACTGCGCGCTATGAACAGACATTGTATCAGGGTTTCTTGGCCTTGCCTTCCGGGCGCGCCGTAGTCGGCGTTTCAAGTGAGTAATGGTTCTAGTGATCCACAGGTCTTTTCTACACGTTTCCGTCTGACAGGTACAAACTGCGATATAAAATCTGCAACTGTTGACCTAAAATATGTCCAAAGACGCTGCACATCATTTTCATGCGGTATCGTGTCTAGAGCTATCTCTAGATGATCGTGGATTTATCTGTCATCTGCCCTTCGAAACTGTAGCACATGCGTGTTACGATATTTGGCAAAACCCTTATCGTCTATACTAAGGGTGGCTGCTATGGCTTTATGGTCCGATATTTCATTTTCTACATCGATTTGGCAATTAAAGCTGTCATACGATAGAAATACCAGATCAAGTATCGAGTGGCATTGGCCCTGTACAAGCGTTGGTTCATTTACCACTGAAATTTAGGGAACCGTGAGGGCCGATGTAAGGCCGCTTTGACTGTTTGTGTACTTAAGTGTCGCGAGTCACCCACGTGCTTTGTGTATAGAGAGGGGGTTCATTTCCCCCCAGGTCAGCGGGCCAACCGTTTCTGTTTTATGAGGAGTCAGACGGACCGCGCAGTGTCGGGTGACGAGTCACGGCAGGCGCCAGGGGGGGGGGGGGGGGGCGAGGTGCGGATTCAGGGAAGTCGGTATTGTGCGCACGGAGTTGGCAGTCCTCCGACGGCCACATGGGGCCACAAAGACAAGCCTTGAATGGGACTGCTGTGCGCGGTGTGGTGGTCCTGGCTCCCGAGTGCCAGGCTAATTGAAGGTGCCGCCGAGGTTAAGGGCTTAACAACATTGACCACGTGCTGCATGTACGGAGCGGGGATCTATTCTTCTACACGCCCGGAAGGCAATCGGCGGCCTTTGATGCTGGGTGCAGAGAAAAGCCTGCGTGGTGTCCAGTGACAGTTTACAGTGTGCGCTGTAGAGATGCGGTGCGCACGTGAGGAGCGCATTCGGACTGCGGCGTCTTGTAAACACGCACTCGGAGAATTTTGTCTTGTAGACAATAAGTTCGGATGACAGGGACGGTCATCGATCTCCCACGCGGACAAATCTTCAGTGTAGCTGCAGTACGCGGTGTCGATGCCCCGGCTTCCGAGACGTTTGTGGTCTGGAGACGCCATCGGGGTTTGAGACGGCCTAGCCATAACTTGTACGGGCCTGGCGTGTTTTGCTGAGGCCATAACTTACTAGAGTGTTTAGTTGAGCGTGTTTACGCTCCGCTAAGCAGCTAAGCGGAGCGGAAGCGCGAATGCGCATGCGCCGTCCGCTTAGCCGTAAGCGGGCTAGAGGAGCGAAGAACACGGTCCGCTGAGAAGCTGCCTGAGCGGAGCGTGCTGCGCAGCGCTTTGGCTAGCGTTGGTGTCAGAAAGGATTGGATTGGATGCAGAAAGCAAGCGCGCTGGCTATCACGTGGCGTTCCCGAAGACGGTGCTTTATTTTCCATTGGATCAAATGGACCGGTAACGCATTACAAGCGCACGTCTAGATACCTCATGGAGAAATAATTTTATATATATATATATATATATATATATATATATATATATATATATATATATATATAGCAGGATCAACAGGACAGGATGTAACAGGACAGGATCGGTTTTATATATATATATATATATATATATATATATATATATATATATATATATGCGTTTTACTGTATAAGAGTGATCAATAGCTGTTTTTCTTTTCTTTCATTACCCTGAATTTGGCCAGGAGGTGCTGCAACTACGGAAGGTACGACGGGAACTACGAAAGGTCCGACGGACTCGACGGGAACCAAAGGTCAGTGGGTCGCCTCGCATTGGGCGCTCACGGGAAGACTACAAATGAAGCTGTGAAGCTGGTGATATGGGCTGGACTAGTTTTGAAGTGAGGGAAGCTCGCAGTAAAATTGAGTATGAAGAACGGCTGAGGAATATGGAACAAAGTAAATGGGCTGGGAGAGTCTTCAGGTATCTGTACAGGAAAAACATTGATTCACAGTGGAGGAAAAGAACTAGGAAGCTTACCAGCAAGTATGCGGCCTGTAGGGTGGGCAACACAGGAACAAAAAAGGTCAAGCGGAAAGTCAGAGAGGCTGAATTAATCTCATGGGTGGCGGCAATGGAAAAGAAACCTGCCATGAAAAACTATTTAAGAGGAAAAAGCAAAATCAGGAAAGAAACCATTTACGATAACTCAAAGGGAAGCTCATTACTTTTCGAAGCGAGATCGGGATGCCTTAGAACACGCACCTATAAAGCGAGATATAAAAAGGAAGAAGAAGCATGTGCTTGCTGCGGTAAAGCTAGGGAAACTACGGAGCATGTTTTATTAGAATGTGAAGACGTCTACGCAGCGGTCGGTTCAGGCACCACTGGCCTCCTTCAAACCCTTGGGTTCAGCGAGAGCAGTGGAAAAGTAAACATGTCCGCAACAGGCATTAGTAAGAGGCGATTGGAGGATTGGTGGAAGAAAAGTAGGAAAACGACAAAAAACGAAGACGTACAAAAGCACAGTTCGAGATAGGGGATCAGAAAATTTGGTTGTGGTAGTTCATAGTGTTTTTTTTCTTTTTTTATTGTTTAACCTAGGTAGGGCATAAGGCAGTATATTAGCAAGAGCTTGGTGGCGGAACCCACCGCCCCGTTCCAAAGGGGACGCTCATAACACCATCCGTCCGTCCGTCCGTCCGTCCATCCATCCATCCATCCATTCATCCATCCATCCATCCATCCATCCATCGTCCGCCCCGGATTGCTGATAGATCAGTGAGGCTCCGTACCATGTACGTCAGACTTGGATAAAAAAAAAAGAGCTGATAGATCCGTGACCCTACTATGTACGTTAACATGAGCCTGCTCTCTAACAGTCATTGAGACAGTCGAAGAGTGAGACTTCGTTTCTCAATTGTTCAAGTTTGTAATGTATTTGTTTTATCTGCCATGTATATAGAAAAGTTTACCTATAAATATTTCTTGCACATATGATCTCCATCGCTTCCTGTCTGCATTTGATCAACATCTGCCGATCATCGTCCGAACAGCTTCACGTTCCAATGAAGAAGCGAGGACAAGAGAACGAACGAAACTTTACTGGTGCAGCACGACAGGATCGGCAAGCCCCACAACGAGCAACGAGCAGTGAGCCACGTGCAAGGCATCAGAGGGCCACCAGCCAATTCAGCAAGGGTTGCGATTCATGTGGACGAGGACGTCAGGCGGCACCCCCAGCAGCAACGGGTGAGCTGGATTCCTTGCATTTTGTCTAAGTTGGCATGGCAGTTGTTTAGTGAGGTTAATGGTGTCCACGCACAGAACGGCGAACGCTATTGAGGCTAACGTAAACATTGATACTGCATCTGAACAAAGAGAGGGTCAGAGACAGCAGAAACTGCAACGCTTCGGAGAGACCGACTCTGAGACGTCGGGTACTCTAATGGCTAGTGAGACGCAAGGCGCTTCGCAGGCTCCGAGCATGACAGATCCAGAGGCCATGGCGGTGAGACGCCTGAAGCTGGAGCTGGAAAAGGTGCGCCTGCAGCTAGAGTGCGAGCGCATTGCTCTACGGAGAGTAGAGCTTGAGCAGCCGGGCAGGCCGCCTTCGATGTCGGAAGGAAGCGATCTCCGCCGTGCCAGCACGGATAGAATAGCACAATGTGCTAAAGTGCTTAAGGCATACCGGTTGCCGTGTGACGCTCACGTTCCGATATGGTTTGATGAAGTTGAAAAGTTTTTTTCGTCTTTCCAAGTACCAGAACACCGCCGCGTACATTTTATCATCCCTGCGCTGACCGAGCGGGTCCGTTATCTGTTGCGTGGCCTCAATGACGAGTAATGTTCAGATTCATCATCATCATCATCAACCTTGTTACGCCCACTGCAGGGCATACTTGTCCCATACTTCTCCAACTACCCCGGTCATGTACTAATTGTGGCCATGTCGTCCCTGCCAACTTCTTAATCTCATCCGCCCACCTAACCTTCTGCCTTCCGCTGCTACGCTTTCCGTCCCTTGGAATCCAGTCCGTAACCCTTAATGACCATCGGTTATCTTCCCTCCTCATTACATGTCCTGCCCATGCCCATTTCTTTTTTTTGATTTCAACTAAGATGTCATTAACTCGAGTTTGTTCCCTCACCCAATCTGCTCTTTTCTTATCCCTTAACGTACGAGTATCATTCTTCTTTCCATAGCTCGCTGCGTCGTCCTCAACTTAAGTAAAACCCTTTTCGTAAGCCGCCAGGTTTCTGCCCCGTACGTGAGTACTGGTAAGACACAGCTGTTATACACTTTTCTCTTGAGGGATAATGGCAACCTGCTGTTCATGATCTGAGAATGCCTGCCAAACGCACCCCAGGCCATTCTTATTCTTCTGATTATTTCAGTCTCATGATCCGGATCCGCGGTCACTACCTGCCCTAAGTAGATGTATTTCCTTACCACTTCCAGTGCCTCGCGACCTATCGAAAACTGCTGTTCTCTTCCGAGACTGTTAAACATTACCTTAGTTTTCTGCAGATTAATTTTTAAACCCACTTTCCTGCTTTGCCTGTCCAGGTCAGTGAGCATGCATTGCAATTGGTCCCCTGAGTTACTAAGCAAGGCAATATCATCAGCGAATCGCAAATTACTAAGGTATTCTCCATTAACTCTTATCCCCAGCTCCTCCCAATCCAGGTCTCTGAATACCTCCTGTAAACATGCTGTGAATAGCATTGGACAGATCGTATCTCCCTGCCTGACGCCTTTCTTTATAGGGATTTTGTTGCTTTCTTGATGGAGGACTGCAGTGGCTGTGGAGCCGCTATAGATATCTTTCAGTATTTTTACATACGGCTCGTCTACACCCTGATTCCGTAATGCCTCCATGACTGCTGGGGTTTCGACAGAATCAAACGCTTTCTCGGAATCAATGAAAGCTATATATATATGAGTTGGTTATATTCCGCGCATTTCTCTATCACCTGATTGATATTGTGAATATGGTCTATTGTTGAGTAGCCTTTACGGAATCCTGCCTGGTCCTTTGCTTGGCAGAAGTCTAAGGTGTTCCTGATTCTATTTGCCATTACCTTAGTAAATATTTTGTAGGCAACGGACAGTAAGCTGATCGGTCTATAATCTTTCAAGTCCTTGGCGTCCCCTTTCTTATGGATTAGGATTATGTTGGCGTTCTTCCAAGGTTCCGGTACGCTCGATATCATGAGGCATTGCGTATACGGGTTGGCCAGTTTTTCTAAAACAATGTAGCCACCATCCTTCAAGAAATCTGCTGTTACCTGATCCTCCCCAGCTGCCTTTCCCCTTTGCATAGCTCCCAAGGCTTTCTTTATTTCTTATGTTCAGATTGCGAGACTGTAAAGAAGGCGGTATTAGATGAACTTAAGCTCACGCCAGCTGAATACTTGGGGAGGGTTGAAAAAGCATCTAAACGAAAGGAGGAAACTTGGGCTCAGTTCGCGTCCCGCGCTAGAACTTATTTGGCCTATTACCTTCAATTGCGAAATGTAAACACGAAAGAAGCTTTGACGGAGCTTATGGTCGTGGACCGGATTAAAGCCAGTCTAAGCTCAGAAGCCCTTGAATATGTTCTTTTGCGGGAGGGCGAAGATTGGTTTAAGCCAGTGGAGGTGGCGAAAGTGCTCGAGACTTTCGAGCAAGCTAAAGGGAAAGGAAGAGCAACTAAGCCAGCCGCAACAGCCTCATCGCCGCAGCATGCAAAACTAGCTAGCCCGCAGAGGAGAAACTTAAAATGCCACGTGTGTCATACACAGGGTCACCTAGCCAGAGACTGCTGAAAAGCTTCAAATAAAGAACAGCAGGGGAAGGCGCCGACTGTGCAAAAACAAAGGGTACAGAATGTTGCTGTTGTAAGTGAAGAACCTCCGCCAGAGCAAGAAAGGATGCTAAACGCTGGAGTTGAAGTCTTATCTCAATATGCTAGCTCAGGGAGGTCAAAGCTGAACCTTATCTCTATCATGTGCGGGGATATAGCAACGGAGGCTGTGTTGGACACAGGTAGTGAGGTAACGGTCGGCCGTAAAAGTACGTTGCCCGTCGTTTTGCAGGAGCCATCAGGAACAGTAAGACTCGAGTCGGCATTCGGAAACACCATTTGAGCTAACTTAGCTACGCTGCCCGTAGGCATACATCGGCCGGGGGCTGTGATACAATCGCAGACGATCGATCTGGTGTGCGCGGTTACAAACGAACTTGCAAAGGGGGTTGGCTGCCTGCTGTCAAAGGAAGATTGGGAACTACTACAGGCTTAAAAAAAATTATGGGGCTTTACGTGCCAAAACCACTTTCTGATTATGAGGCACGGCGTAGTGGGGGACCCCGGAAGTTTAGACCACCTGGGGTTCTTTAACGTGCACCTAAATCTAAGTACACGGGTGTTTTCGCATTTCGCCCCCATCGAAATGCGGCCGCCGTGGCCGGGATTCGATCCCGCGACCTCGGGCTCAGCAGCCCAACACCATAGCCACTGAGCAACCACGGCGGGTAACCACAGGTTTGGACGAGAAAACATGCCACGGGTAGCCAGTTCCGTTGGGGTTCGATCAGTCGAAATAGTGGATTACACTGAGCCAGACTGTGGTCTAAGTTGCGAAGAAACGACAGATGAAAACCCTAAATTGGAAGAGAATAGTTTGATACAAGATGTCGCTGGGGTGCCCAGTCAGTGGGAGGAATTTCGAGCTGCGCTGCTTGCCGATGAAAGCCTGAAAAAGGCCTGGAATGATGCCAGAAGCAGCAAAGCTGGCGTGTTCGTAGCAGACGGGCTTTGTACCATTGGGATTCCTTAGCGGGAGTCAAGGTCACACAACTGGTCCTACCAGAAGAAAAAAACGCAATGAGGTATTGCAGCTTGCGCATGAGTCATTGTGGGGTGGATACCTAGGGCTGAAAAAGACAAAGCTCCGGATAAAGTACAGTTTCTTCTGGCCAGGAATGGAGAATGAAATCGCTGGGAATTCTCAGACGTGCCACCAGTGTAAAACGCGTTCAGATAGCCGTCAAAGTGATAAAGTCCCCATCCTGCCGCTTACGCGACCGAAGCATCGATTTCAGGTGGTCAATGTGGACGTAATTGGGTCTATCGAGGTGCCATCTGCGAGGGGCCACAAATATGCTTTGTGTCTTGTCGATCTTTGCACGAGATGGCCTGAGATGGTGCCGCTCCGATCTCTGACAGCGAGGGCCACATGCGAGGCTTTACTGGAAATTTTCAGTCGTACTGGAGTGCCGGAAACGATCTGTTCAGACAAAGGTATGAAGTTTAAATCTCAACTGACACAGTCAATGTTGGTAAAACTGGGTTGTTAACCCAGGTTCTCCACTGCCGAACACCCTGAGAGCAATAGAGTGGCTGAGAGATGGAATAGAGTCCTCGAAAATATGTTGTATCATGTAATGGAACGGGACCGAAGAAATTGGGACAAGCTCATCCCATTTGTCCTGTGGGCATATCGCGAAGTGCCGCATGATACCACCGGGGTGGCACCGTTCAGGCTATTGTACGGTAGAAACCCAAATGGACCCTATCAATATTGCAACAAACTTCGACGGGTGAGATCGCGGCGCCCTCGACTCTGAGAGAGAAACCTGCCAAGTATTTGCAGCAGCTGCGGGAGCAACTAGAACTAGCCGTGAGTGTGGCTGAGTTGACAAGCACCGAACGCCAGAGAGAGAGAGAGAGAGAGAATAACTTTATTGAACTAGGGAAATGGGGATAGGGGATTAGGAGCTTGATGGGTGGTGCCCCAAGTCCAGGGCTCCACTGGCTTCTGCCGCTAGCCGAACGTGACCAAGAGCCTTCTGCACCTTCGGGTCTGAGCTGGCGAGTTGTGCCTCCCATTGCTCCAGTGTGTTGGTTAGATTATACCTAAGTAGGCATTAAAATTCGGCGGTCTATTTTGGCATCCCCATGAGATGTGGTACAAAGACGGTGGTACAAAGACGTCGCAGTAGTTTTTCACTGAGTCCTCGTCGGCGTATCGGGGTCCACACCCAAACACGGTCGCCGGGCTGGTACTCGACGAAGCGTCGTCGGAGGTTGTAGTGTCGGCTGTCGGTCCTCTGCTGGTTCTTGATCCGCAGGCGGGCGAGCTGTCGGGCTTCTTCGGCGCGCTGGAGATAGCTAGCGACGTCAAGATTCTCCTCGTCAGTGACGTGCGGAAGCATGGCGTCGAGCGTCGTCGTCGGGTTCCTGCCGTAGACCAGCTTGAACGGCGTGATCTGTGTTGTTTCTTGCACCGCCGTGTTGTAAGCGAATGTTACGTACGGCAGGACGGCATCCCAGGTCTTGTGTTCGACGTCGACGTACATCGCTAGCATGTCGGCGAGGGTCTTATTGAGCCGCTCCGTAAGACCATTCGTCTGCGGGTGGTAGGCCGTTGTCCTCCTGTGCCTTGTCTGACTGTATTTCAGAATGGCTTGGGTGAGTTCCGCTGTAAAGGCCGTTCCTCTGTCGGTGATGAGGACTTCTGGGGCGCCATGTCGCAGCAGGATATTTTCGACAAAGAATTTCGCCACTTCGGCTGCGCTACCTTTCGGCAGTGCTTTTGTTTCAGCGAAGCGGGTGAGGTAGTCCGTCGCCACGACGATCCACTTATTTCCGGTTATTGACTTCGGAAAGGGTCCCAGCAAGTCCATCCCGATCTGCTGGAATGGTCGGCAAGGAGGCTCGATTGGCTGTAGCAATCCGGCTGGTCTTGTCGGTGGTGCCTTGCGTCGCTGACAGTCTCGGCATGTTCTGACATAGCGGGCGACGTCGGTGGTCTCGGTGCGGCCAATAATACTTTTCTTGTATCTTCGATAGTGTCCGGGAAAATCCGAGGTGTCCAGCGGTCGGATCGTCATGTAGGGCGTGCAATACTTCTGGACGAAGTCCTGACGGGACAAGAAGAAGGTAATTGGCGCGGACTGGTGAGAAGTTCTTCTTCACAAGTAGATTGTTTTGAAGCGTGAAGGAAGATAATCCACGCTTAAATGCCCTGGGGACAACGTCGGTGTGCCCTTCCAAATATTCGACGAGGCCTTTTAGCTCCGGGTCTGCCCGTTGCTGTTCAGCGAAGTCTTCCGCGCGTATCATTCCAAGGAAGGCGTCGTCATTCTCGTCATCTTGCGGCGGCGGGTCAATGGGTGCGCGTGATAGGCAATCGGCATCGGAGTGTTTTCGCCCGGACTTGTAGATTACAGTGATGTCGTATTCTTGTAGTCTGAGGCTCCACCGCGCCAGTCGTCCTGAAGGATCCTTTATATTCGCTAGCCAACACAACGCGTAATGGTCACTGACGACTTTGAATGGCCTGCCATAAAGATAAGGGCGAAATTTAGCTGTAGCCCAAACGATGGCGAGGCATTCCTTTTCAGTCGTAGAATAGTTGCCTCCCGCTTTTGACAGCGACCGGCTAGCGTAAGCTATCACCTGTTCGACTCCGTTTCTTCTCTGGACCAGAACGGCACCAAGGCCTAGGCTACTGGCGTCAGTATGAATTTCTGTATCGGCGTACTCGTCGAAGTGCGCAAGTACCGGCGGCGACTGCATGCGTCGTTTGAGTTCTTCAAATGCGTCGGCCTGCGGCGTTTCCCACTTGAACTCAACATCACATTTAGTTAGACGTGTCAACGGCTCGGCGATGCGTGCAAAGACCTTGACAAAGCGCCTGTAGTAGGCACACATGCCAAGGAATCTACGCACTGCCTTCTTGTTGATGGGTTGCGGGAACTGTGCGATGGCAGCTGTCTTTTGCGGGTCTGGACGGACACCAGATTTGCTGATTACGTGACCTAGGAACAGAAGCTCATCGTATGCGAAGCGGCATTTTTCCGGCTTCAGAGTAAGCCCTGACGACTTGATGGCCTCTAGTACTGTCGCAAGCCGCCTGAGGTGATCGTCGAAATTTTCGGCGAAGATGACGACGTCATCCAAATAAACGAGACAGGTCTGCCACTTCAATCCTGCTAACACCGTGTCCATGACGCGCTGAAACGTTGCAGGCGCCGAACACAGTCCGAATGGCATACCCTTGAACTCGTAGAGGCCGTCTGTGGTGATGAAGGCCGTCTTTTCGCGATCTCTTTCGTCGACTTCTATTTGCCAATAGCCAGACTTGAGGTCCATCGACGAGAAGTATTTAGCGTTGCAGAGCCGATCCAGTGCGTCGTCTATCCGTGGGAGGGGGTATACGTCCTTCTTCGTGATCTTGTTCAGACGACGATAATCGACGCAGAAACGCAGAGTTCCGTCCTTTTTTTTCACCAAGACTACAGGAGATGCCCACGGGCTTTTGGACGGCTGGATGATGTCGTCGCGCAGCATTTCGTCGACTTGGTGGTTTATAGCTTCACGTTCTCGCGTTCAAACTCGGTAGGGGCTCTGGCGGAGAGGTCAAGCGCCCTCTTCGGTTATTATGCGATGCTTTGCGACTGGGGTTCGTCGATTCCTTGATGACGTCGAAAAGCACTCTTTGTATCGTCGAAGTAGACTTCTGAGCTGTTGCTGCTTAATCGTGGGGAGACTTGGATTTATGTCGAAGTCTGGCTCGGGAACTACGGTCGTCGGGGTTGTTGCGGCAGAATCCGAGAGGACAAACGCATTACTGGTTTCCAGAATTTCCTCGATGTACGCGATCGACGTGTCCTTGTTGATGTGCTTGAACTCTTGGCTGAAGTTTGTCAGCAACACCTCAGTTTTCCCTCCATGCAGTCGAGCGATCCCTCTTGCGACGCAAATTTCGCGGTCGAGCAGTAGACGTTGGTCACCCTGATGACGCCTTCTACGTCAGCGGGCGTTTCGGTGCCGAGCGAAATAACAATGGTGAAGCAAGGCGGGATGCTCACTTGATCTTCGAACACACTCAAGGCGTGGTGACTACGAGGGATCTCCTGCGGTAGCGCTTGATCTTCGGACAGCGCTATTGACTTCGACTTCAGGTCGATGATTGCGTCATGTAGGTTCTAGAAGCCCATGCCGGGAATGATGTCGCGCGAACACTGTTGGAGGATAACGAAGGTGGCAGGGTAAGTCCGGTCATGAACAGTAATTCTTGCCGTGCAGATTCCAGTCGGCGTAATGAGGTGTCCTCCAGCGGTACGAATTTGACGGCCCTCCCATGCAGTCCTAACCTTCTTCAACTGGGTGGCGATGTGTCCACTCATTACGGAGTAATCGGCCCCTGTGTCGACTAAGGCAGTGACTGCGTGGCCGTCGAGAAGCACGTCGAGGTCGGTGGTTCTTTGTCTGGCGTTGCAGTTGGGTCTTGGCGTCGGATCACGGCTGCGTCGTGTTGAACTGAAGCTGGAACGTCGCGTCGTCAAGTCGTCTTTCGTCGGTGTAGTCTTGGCTTCCTGACTTCGTCGGGATGGCGGCGTGTCGTCATTAGGTCGTCGAGATGGTTGCTTCGTCGTCTTCGTCGGCGGCGGAGGATCTTCGTCAGTTCGACGAACAGCAACCGCACCTCCATCGGTTGCTGCTTTTAGTTTTCCGGATATGGGCTGACGGACCAGCCCCGGGCTGAGCCAGTGTATGGTCGGCGCTGGGGCGACAGGTAGGGGCCTGGTGACGGCGAACGGGATGGTCGTCGAGGGCTCCACTGAGTAGCGGCGAGGTAGTCGGCGATGTCACGAGGGCGTTCACCTTCCCTCGGGCGCTGTGCGTTGACGGCGAAACCTCGCAGTCCCATCTCCCGGTATGGGCATCGGCGACACGCATGGCCGGCTTCTCCGCAGTGGTAGCAGAGCGGGCGGTGATCAGGAGCGCGCCAAACGTCGGTCTTCCTCGGGTAGCTGCGCTGGGCGACGGGTGGGCGTGCTGGCGGCGGTGGTCGACGGAATTGCGGCATTACAGGGCCCTGGCGCGGTCGCGGAGGAGGACCTTGACGGCGTACGACGGCGGCGTAGGTCATCGCTTCGGGCTGGGGTTGCGGTAATTTAGGTTGCACATCCGGAACTCCAAGCGACCGCTGAACCTCATCTTTGACGATGTCAGCGATCGAGGCCACTTGAGGCTGCGACGACGGGAAGATCTTCTGAAGCTCCTCTCGTACGACTGCCCTGATAGCCTCGCGCAGATCGTCGGAGGCCAGTTATTGAACTCCGGCATAGTTTGTAGAGTTGGTGCGGCGGTCGAATTGCCGGTTTCACATCTCGAGTGTCTTCTCGATGCTAGTGGCCTCGCGAAGAAACTCATCGACGGTCTTCGGTGGGCTTCGTACCATAGCGGCGAAAAGTTCCTCCTTTACACCACGCATTAGTAGCCGGACTTTCTTTTCCTCGGGTATTTCCGGGTCGGCGTGGCGGAATAGGTGGTTCATTTCTTCTGTAAAAATCGCGGTGGTCTCGTTAGGCAGCTGCACTCAGGTTTCTAGTAGTGCTTGGGCTCGTTCTCGGCGTACGACGCTTGTGAATGTCTGTAGGAAGCCGCTTCGGAAAAGGTCCCAGGTCGTTAAGGTGGCTTCTCTGTTCTCGAACCACGTCCTGGCAGCGTCTTCCAATGCGAAGAAGACATGTCGCAGTTTGTCGTCGCTGTTCCAGCTGTTAAATGCAGCGACCCTCTCGTACGTCTCGAGCCAGGTTTCAGGGTCCTCGAATGTTGAACCGCGGAACGTGGGGGGCTCCCTGGGCTGCTGCAGCACGACGGGGGATGCTGGGGCTGCCATTGGGGTGGACTTGGTGGCAATCTTTCTGCTCGTCTCAGGTAGAAGTCCGTGCTCTGGGGGCAGTCCTTGCAGTCGGCGGCTCGCACGCTGGTCTTGGGCGACGTTGGTTTTGTCCTCGGGCTTCGTGCTTGGATCGCGGCTTTGCGGGGGCGTTCGGTACATGAACGCACAAGCACCTCCACCAGATGTCACGTGGTAGTGACGTTAAAGACCACAGTAGCAGTACTGTGAAAGACAAAACTAGCTTTTATTGGGCGAACCTGTGCCCACAAAACAGGCTACACTTAAAGCACAACGATAGCGGCGAACACAGTCGGCGATCGTCGAAAATCTGATCAGCGGGTCAAGTGCGTCGGCTTTTATGCAGCAGTCATCGAATGTTCCAGACTAATCGTTGGGACCCGCATGCCTTCCACAAAGTTCTACAACATTCGAGTCACGCGATGAAATCAGATAACACAAGGTTCGGCGACAACAGACAGCGGATAGAAGCATCGATAACTATCCAGAAACTTCGGATACATGCAGACGCGTCCCGCGCTGTGCGATAACATTTGTTAGGCGGCGAAACGTGGTCGCCCGTTAAATATAAGTACACGTGTCAATATTTAGTTGTGTATAATGAACTACATTATGTGTTAGTATTTTTTATGCACGCTCATAGTGAGTTGCTTCGTTCTTTCCTTTGTTTTGCTTCAATGTTTTGTGACACCTCCCTGCTTTGACTGCCAAAAGGCAGTGAGCAGTATTACGTAAATAAATAAATGATACATTAAATGACAAAGAAATGGTGTTCTTTTGTATTCTTCCAATCGCACATTATTTCTTTAGGGGCAACTATCATTTACAAACGTCAATGTTATAGCAAGTCGTTATCCAGGCTGCAAGGGTTTCTCGAATGTGGTGCTGCCGTGTGAGGTCCTCTGCGACAAATCTCAACAGCTTGTCAAAGAGCTGCGGCATCATGCGAAAGAACTTGTAGAAAAAAAAAAAAAAAAAAAACGTTATCATCCTGACGCATCCGTTGCAGCTATAGGAAATGGTGCATTATTACTTGACAGAAGGCCCGTGCCCTACCCACAAACACGCAGGTATCAGGTGCTGTACACTTTTCATTGACACACACGCATAGCCACTAGCCATGATTAACTTTACAAAAGGATAGAAAGTTGGGCGAGTTGGTACGGTAACATGATCTTGGATTGTAGCGCGAAGTGACACGGGCAGAGACCTTACCCACTGCTTTGTTTATATGCTTGAATATAAACACTCTGTCGCAAAAACAGGAGAGCCAGTCGACGTTAGATTAAACAAAAATCGTGCGGCCAATGCCAAGAAACTTGCGAAAGCAGTCGCACAGCATTTTAACGTGCCAGGTCAAAATTAAGTTACATTTTTCCAGAAGAGGGTTGTAGCGCCGAAAAACACAAGACACAGCAAGTGAGACTCACTTGCTGTGAGTTGTATTTTTGGGCGCTACAACCCTCTTCTGGAAGCATGCACCAACTAGCCCCCCAACAAGTATTACTAAGTTACATTACACATTATTCTACACTCACACTTCTGAGGAACAGAAAGTATAGGAACTCGTACTCATCCACAAGCTTCATATATGACAGCCAACGCGTATAGAAAGGTGTTCTTGAATGCATGTGTTATGCTTATAGCACAAATTTAACTAACAGTGCATAACTCTTTTGTAGGGGTGTGCTAATACCGAATAGTACATTTAGAGTCAAATATCAAATCAGATGAAGAAAAAAATAAGCTGGATATCGAATAAAATATGGAATAACAGAACATTTATTACAAAGCTTAATTCTTACAAATTTTGTGCAATACACAAGCTCTGTATAAACAGTATCGTATGCTGTTAATAATGAAGGGAGCTGCAAATTAGTATTCCAGCAGTGGTTACACGTCTGTTCTAGTATGTGAAGGTCTGGAAAATACTACTTTTATTAATAGATTGTCTGTTGAATAGAATCGAGTGCTTCTTCCCCTCTGAACGAAGAATTAGTGACGGTATGTTGTACTGCATACACGGGTTAGACAGACGGCTGTTCAAGCGGCGCGAAGTATTGTCACCGCGTATTCATATACGATCTGTGTGCCTCCGGCGGCTGCCCGATCTTCGCCGATGCTTTCGCGCTTTCCGAAGTACACCCTGCTCTTGCAGTTCCCTCTGTTCGCGTACGTCAAGTTATGGTTTCGATCGGTGCTGTCAACCTAGACGGACCTTGTACCGACGACGCGGTGCTGTTCTGCGAATTGTGGCGTTCGCGCGCTGCCAGGACGATCCCCGCATTAGTATTTTAACCCTTTTACTTATGTCTCCTATATACGTGCACTTAAAAACGCTGATAAGTAATTGCTGTCTCGACGAAGATAAGTCCCCATGTCCAAACACTGGCTCCTAGTTCAACCACTATATGTCATCGAAAGGAAAGGAGTTACTCACAGCCGTAAAGTCCTTCTTTACGCCGTTGAAAGACAGGCCAGACCCACCAACGTCGCTGCAGACGCTTTCTGCGCTCCCGACGCCTTTGCAAGAGCAGCAGCAGCAAAAGCTTCTTTCACATGTGGTACATTGCGGGCAGAGAACGCTGAAGCCGGCGAAGCAAACGGCTAAAGGCTGTTTCACATGCTGCGACTGCAACGACAAAAATCGGTGCTGTCGCACGCGTCGCAATGCGATTTTTAGAGGGCCCATTTCACATGATTGCGATTTTAACAATGCGACTGGTGCGACGCCCAGGGTTGCTTACTGCCAGGTTTCGTGGCACACGATGCATAATTCTTTTATTGTAGTGAATAAAACGTTTACACTATAATATTATTGACTTCTCTTGATTAGAAGAAAATAGTATGTACGTTTACTAATTAAAAACGTTAGTTAAGATTTGCCTTGGAATGCGCGACGGCGGTTTCTGTAGTTCAGTGCGACATCGCGCACATAAACAGCTGTACGCAGGTGGTTCAGCGATTCTTTATGGTTCAGCGCTGTGTGTTGTCTTATCTACCTCTTATGACCGTTTCTTTCTGCCTGCGCTACAACAATCTACAAGATGACCCATCGACAAGTTCATATAGCCACTCTCACCGCATATGCAGCATTCGGAATTCGGCTGCCACGAAGTTGTCGTGTCAGCCCAACAAGATCCCCGCGCTACCCGTGCTCGGTGTCAGCTTCTGCAGAAATGATGCGTGTATATTGCCCGTAATTGCGCATATGTGGTGCCTGCTCCTAGCCATAATCTTACGCCAAACGCAACAAGAAGCACCAACCCGAACGCCCGCGTGTGCCCCTGAACGTAGCCACAAACGATCTGTGTGATTACGACGTGGAATGAAAATTGTGTTGTGAAATTCAACCTTAGCGCTAGCCTGGTTCGTGTCATCGCCGTGCTTGCGCTGCGAATATATATATGGGAGCCCTCTCTAAATATTTCTAAAGGCGCAAAAGCCGACGCATGAAATGTTTCGAGCAGTTACCGTCACTTTTGTAGAAACCTGTACGTTGTAACATAGCATTCTAAATGACACGCTTCTCGTCCACTTTGTTGTCCCGTGTCTCGCGCTGGTAGTATACTCGGAACTTCTAACAAGAAAACCATATCAATACGCGCTATTCATAATGCAGGATCGTAGGCCCACGGCAGGCGCACTTGCCGTAGAATTTTTCAGCTTTCTGCTCAGCCTCGCACGCCTCTCACGGTTAGTCTGTTTTGTGGAAATAAATATTATTATTATATTGCTAATGTTATCAGATATTATAGTTTCCTCACTGTAATTTATAACAATCATCCAGATTTTTTAAGCTAGTCATGCATTTAACCTGTATTAGATCAACATTGTTACGACATGCTTATGGGAGTCATTTCAAACTAAATTGCTCAGCCAGAGAAAGTAGCAATGCAAGCCTCAATGTTTATTACAATTTGGTATTCATAAACAGATTATATTGGCAGAATTTTATGCCTGCTTGCATTTCCTGCACTTCAATGTTCAGAGCTGGAAAAACTGATTCCTTTTCTTGCTGTCGAAAGGCTGCGTCAATGTCGATAGCAAGCTATAATTATTCATTTCGAAAGTGTTAAGCAATGACTCTATGTCTAAGCTTATCAATGAATTTTTGTTCCATGAACACAATTAAGTTTTCTCTCTCCCTCTCATTGACAGCCACGGAATGAAACCGTTCACTTTCATAAGTATCAGGATGCAAACATTCTGGAGTTTGTCCTGAGCATATGTCTGCATCCTATAGTGTGCATGTTTGTATCAAGTTCTGGTGTTACAATCGTAGTGATCTACACATATTGTTATATTGCAACAAACAAATTTATTTAACTTTGTTTTCAAATCTACAATGTGGCCATGCAGTAACGACTACATTAATAAGCAAAAAAAAAAAACTGCAGATTCAGTGTACGTGTTGGAATCTATGCGAAGTGAAGTTTTTGTCAAGTGGTCAATAAAATACTGTTAAAGTAACTGCGATATATACAATTTGTCTTATTTTCAACAATCCAACATGTCATCTTTTGCAAGGTTTGCTTGTGGACCGCATAGGTCACAACCTTAATGTCATGTAATCTTTGTGCATTACACTGTTCACAAACCATACCGAAACGCAAACGGCAGTTAATGTAGATGCACGCTGCGGGACACCAACACAGTGACGTTTGTTGAGCAAGGAATGGTGCGAGGTGTATGCAGATGAATGAACGGCGTGCTTATGTACTTATTTATTTATATACCTCGCAGGCTGCAAGGTTGGAGTATTATGCAAGGGGGAATAAAAAAGTTGTTACAAAAGGAAGAAGGACACAACATTAAGAAAAAAACAGCAAAAAAAGCAGTAACAATACATTGCACCAACTAGCCCAACGTGTTTTACTGGCACAACATTATACAATACTTAACAAACAATAACAGAAAAAGTTACTGCCCACGCACCCTGTACAGATGGTAAATCAGCGAAGCTGAAACGTGCGGCCCCGGTGTTTGTCACTGGGTTAATTCCAATGGTGCAAATAGGTGCAGTGGTGGCGTAGAGGTAGAACACCCGCCTCGCGTGCAAGAGGTCCGTGCTTCGAATCCCGGTGCCGGCAATTTTCCACCGGATTAAAAAAAAAAAATCCGCGTGTTGATAAAATTGCACAAACAGGCCTGGAGTGTGGCCTGATCCCGGTGACCAGAACCGGTAACGCACTCCCTCACCAGAGCAGGATTGCCACCCTGGTGCAGTACTTGGCCACAACCTCCTATATGAACACAACAATCAAATCCCGGCCCTCAGTCCCCAGCAGCTGGGAAGCAACTGACTACGGCGGCGGTCAGACCTGCGACGCTGCAGAGGGTGCTAAGAATCCCTGGCTCCGGACAGGCCGCCATTGGAATATGAACCTGGCAACGTTTAACGCTAGAACGTTATCTAGTGAGGCGAGTCTAGCAGTGCTATTGGAGGAATTAGAGGGCAGTAAATGGGATATAATAGGGCTCAGTGAAGTTAGGAGGCCAAAAGAAGCATATACAGTGCTAAAAAGCGGGCACGTCCTGTGCTACCGGGGCTTAGCAGAGAGACGAGAACTAGGAGTCGGATTCCTGATTAATAGGAACATAGCTGGTAACATACAGGAATTCTATAGCATTAACGAGAGGGTGGCATGTCTTGTTGTGAAACTTAATAAGAGGTACAAAATGAAGGTTGTACAGGTCTACGCCCCTACATCTAGTCATGATGACCAGGAAGTCGAAAGCTTCTATGAAGACGTGGAATGGGCGGTGGGTAAAGTCAAAACAAAATACAGTATACTAATGGGCGATTTCAATGCCAGGGTAGGCAAGAAGCAGGCCGGAGACAAGGCAGTGGGGGAATATGGCATAGGCTCTAGGAATCGCAGAGGAGAGTTATTAGTAGAGTTTGCAGAACAGAATAATATGCGGATAATGAATACCTTTTTCCGCAAGCGGGTTAGCCGAAAGTGGACGTGGAGGAGCCCGAATGGTGAGACTAGAAATGAAATCGACTTTATGCTCTGCGCGAACCCTGGCATCATACAAGATGTAGACGGGTTCGGCAAGGTGCGCTGCAGTGACCATAGGATGGTAAGAACTCGAATTAGCCTTGACTTGAGGAGGGAACGGAAGAAACTGGTACATAAGAAACCAATCAATGAGTTAGCGGTAAGAGGGAAACTAGACGAATTCTGGATCAAGCTACAGAACAGGTATTCGGCTTTAACCCAGGAAGAGGACCATAGTGTTGAAGCAATGAACGACAATCTTATGGGCATCATTAAGGAGTGCACAATACAAGTCGGTGGTAACGCCGTTAAACAGGAAACCAGTAAGCGATCGCAGGAGATGAAAGACCTGATGAAGAAACGCCAATGTATGAAAGCCTCTAACCCTACAGCTAGAATAGAACTGGCAGAACTTTCGAAGTTAATCAACAAGCGTAAGACAGCGGACATAAGGAACTATAATATGGATAGAATTGAACAGGCTCTCAGGAACGGAGGAAGCCTAAAAGCAGTAAAGAAGAAACTAGGAATAGGCAAGAATCAGATGTGTGCGTTAAGAGACAAAGCCGGCAATATCGTTACTAATATGGATGAGATAGTTCAAGTGGCTGAAGAGTTTTATAGAGATTTATGCAGTACCAGTAACACCCACGACGATAAGGTGAGAGAGAATAGTCTAGAGGAACTTGAAATCCCACATGTAACACCGGAAGAGGTAAAGAACGCCTTGGGAGCTATGCAAAGGGGGAAGGCAGCTGGGGAGGATCAGGTAACAGCAGATTTGTTGAAGGATGGTGGGAACACTGTCCTAGAAAGGTTGGCCGCCCTATATACACAATGCCTCATGACCTCGAACGTACCGGAATCTTGGCAGAACGCTAACATAATCCTAATCCATAAGAAAGGGGACGCCAAAGACCTAAAAATTATAGACCGATCAGCTTACTGTCCGTTGCCTACAAAGTATTTACTAAGGTAATCGCAAATAGAATCAGGAATACCTTAGACTTCTGTCTACCAAAGGACCAGGCAGGATTCCGTAAAGGCTACTCAACATAAGACCATATTCACACTATCAATCAGGTGATAGAGAAATGTGCGGAATATAACCAACCCTTATATATAGCCTTCATTGATTACGAAAAAGCATTTGATTCAGTCGAAACCTCAGCAGTCATGAAGGCACTACGGAATCAGGGTGTAGATGAGCCATATGTAAAGATACTGGAAGCTATCTATAGCGGTTCCATAGCCACCGTAATCCTCCACAAAGAAAGCAACAAAATCCCAATAAAGAAAGGCGTTAGACAGGGAGATACGATATCTCCAATGCTATTCACAGCATGTTTACAGGAGGTATTCAGAGACCTCGATTGGGAAGAATTGGGGATAAGAGTTGATGGAGAATACCTTAGTAACTTGCGATTCGCTGATGATATTGCCTTGCTTAGTAACTCAGGAGACCAATTGCAATGCATGCTCACTGACCTGTAGAGGGAAAGCAGAAGGGTGGGTCTGAAAATTAATCTACAGAAAACTAAAGTAATGTTTAACAGTCTCGGAAGAGAACAGCAGTATACGATAGGTAGCGAGGCACTGGAAGTGGTAAGGGAATACATCTACTTAGGGGAGGTAGTGACCACGGATACGGATCATGAGACTGAAATAAGCAGAAGAATAAGAATGGGCTGGGGTGCGTTTGGCAGGCATTCTCAAATCATGAACAGCAGGTTGCCACTATCCCTCAAGAGGAAAGTGTATAACAGCTGTATCTTACCAGTACTCAACTACGGGGCAGAAACCTGGAGGCTTACGAAAAGAGTTCTGCTGAAATTGAGGACGACGCAACGAGCTATGGAAAGAAGAATGATAGGTGTAACGTTAAGGGATAAGAAAAGAGCAGATTGGGTGAGGGAACAAACGCGGGTAAATAACATCTTAGTTGAAATCAAGAAAAAGAAATGGGCATGGGCCGGACATGTAATGAGGAGGGAAGATAACCGATGGTCATTAAGTGTTACGGACTGGATTCCAAGGGAGGGGAAGCGTAGTAGGGGGCGGCAGAAAGTTAGGTGGGCGGATGACATTAAGATGTTTGCAGGGACAACATGGCCACAATTAGTACATGACCGGGGTAGTTGGAGAAGTATGGGAGAGGCCTTTGTCCTGCAGTGGGCGTAACTAGGCTGATGATGATGATGATGATGATGATGAATGTGAAGATCACTAAAGCGATTGGCATGGCCAAAAATAATAGTCTGCTGATTGTAGGCGACTTCAACGCTGCTCACCAGGCATGGGGCTACACGACAGCCACATCAAAAGGCACTGCACTCCAGTGCACGATACAGCAGCACCGTCTCACTATCCTCACAGACCCCGCATACCCCACACGTCTAGGAAACAGAGTCTCCCGAGATACATGCCCTGACCTCACCCTCACTAAAGGGATACAGCAAGCTGCCTGGCACAACACGGACGAAACTCTGGGCAGTGACCACTGCATACTTGCCACCACATTGAACGTTACGCATGCACGCCACCCGATAAAAAAGACAATACTCACAGATTGGACAGCTTTTCGCAAAGAGCGAGCGGATGACTCCTCAACGGGTACTACGGATCTCGAGCAGTGGGTACGAGAGCTCCATCAAGACGTAGCCAGACATTCAAAACAGATCACACTCACCACAGACATACCGGCCGTAGACCCACACCTTCTTCACCTCTGGGAAGCACGTCGAGGCCTTGTTAGGAGATGGAAGTGCCAAAAACATAATCGTAAATTGAAACTACGTATAGCGAAACTCACGGCAACCGCGGAATTTTATGCTGGGGAGCTCACCCGTGACAACTGGCGACAATTATGCAACAAGTTGCACGGCCAAAACATGGTCGCTGCTACGCCATCTTCTTGACCCCACACAAAGCAAGGCCATTAGCCAGCAAACAATCCAACGTATCCTCCACAACCATCCGGGTTCTGATGACGAAATCCTGGAGGAGTTGCGGGCGCGGTACATAGGCGATTTCGAACCCGCACAAGGACAACCTCCAACCTACAGCGGGAGCGACAATTACGACCTCGACAAGCCGATCACTATCACTGAGGTGCAACAAGCACTCCATGCACTCACACGAAACACCACCCCAGGCAAGGACAAAATAAATAACAAGCTCCTGCGCAATCTGGATGATGGCACCATTCAATCTCTTACTGACCTCTTTAATCATCACTGGGAAGCGGGTACACTACCAGCGGATTGGAAGCACGCGGACATCATACTCATTCCGAAGCCAGGCAAACTCTCCAGCTTAGAAAATATGAGACCGATTTCACTGACTTCATGCCTAGGCAAGCTTCTGGAACATGTCATTCTGAACCGGCTTCAACCTTACCTAGAATCCAGCGACCTCTTTCCCGAAACAATGTTCGGATTCCGGCCCCACCTTTCTACCGACGACAACCTTCTTCAGCTGAAGGAACAAGTCCTTGAACACATCTCACCGCACAACACCGGAGCGATTTTAGCACTCGATCTCAAAGGCGCTTTCGACAATGTGGCTCACCATACCATCCTTACAAACCTAAGCCTCACGAACTGTGGTCGTAATACTTACAATTATATACGCGCCTTTCTAAGCAACCGCACGGCCACAATAGGCATTGGCTCACTCAGAACCCCGACGTTACCTACCCGCAACACCGGAACCCCACAAGGTGCTGTTCTATCACCCACCCTTTTCAATATTGCTATGATGAAATTACCTGACAAACTCAACGCAATACCAGGAATCAGGCATGCAATATACGCCGATGACATCACTATCTGGACCACCGCTGGTTCCGAAGGAGAGAAACAAGACGCCCTTCAACAAGCGACCGACGTCGTCCAGCAATATGCAAAAACAAGTGGTCTCCGGTGCTCCCCCGAGAAGTCAGAACTATTAGTCGTTCGACAGAAATCCCGAAGAAAACTCAATGAACTACCAAACATCACACTCACCCTCGAAGACAAAGAAATACCCACAGTAAAACGCGTCCGCATTCTCGGACTCCACATACAACAGGACGGCGGGGGCGCATACACCATCCAACGTCTCAAGCAGACCACATTCCAGATCATGCGAATGGTCAGCCGTATCACCACCAAACAATACGGACTGAAAGAAGACGACATAATACAGCTCGTCCAGGCCCTGATAATCAGCCGCATTGCCTACGCTGCCCCGTACTTGCCCCTCACTCCCAAGGAGATAGATCAATTAGACGTACTTCTTCGGAAAGCCTACAAGCAAGCGCTCGGCCTACCCCCCCGGGAACAGCGACACTCAAGCTTGAAGCCCTAGGAGTCCATAATACTATAAGCGAAATTATAGACGCCCACCTCACAAGCCAACGAGAACGACTAGCCCTCACACCAACAGGAAGAACAGTCCTAGCGCGCCTAGGCTATCCCACACACAGCAAAGGCCACGAACAAGCAATCCATCTGGCCCCCAACTTCCGAGAGCACATCAAGGTAGCCCCTATCCCCAGAAGCATGCACCCGGAACATCATGCCGATCGTCGCCAAGCTCGCGCAAAAGCTCTACAGACAAGATATGGCAGTCTCCCCACCACACTATACACAGATGCCGCGCAGTACCCCCAAAAAGCAGCCATGACGGCCAGCGTTGTCGACTATAACCTACAAGAGGTGGTCTCGATGACTGTCCGCACTGCCAGCGCCCTCGTAGCGGAGGAGACAGCCATCGCCTTGGCCATCACCTCTAGTCTGACCAACGAGTACATCACAATTATTACCGACTCCCAGGCAGCTTGCCGTAGCTACGCGAGAGGTCGAATATCTTCAATCGCCCACCGACTCCTCAAACAGGCCTCCGCATTCCCGGACGTTGAAATAGTGTGGACTCCAGGACACGAGTCCCTCCGTGGAAATCAGCGTGCGCACGCTGTAGCCCGAGCTCATGCCTCCCGGGCGCCACAAGAGAGGGATACGGCCGCATCCATGGAGCCCGTACCTTTACAATACAACGCCATACTACAACACCACAGATTGAACAGACGACAATGCCCGCCTCCACACAAGACCCTCTCACGTGAAGACGCCGTAACATGGCGACAACTACAAACCAACACATACCCCCATTTAAGCAGACTACACGCAATCCACCCTACACTACATTCATACAAATGTCCCCTTTGTAATGATTACGCCTCCCTATCTCACACCACATGGGCGTGCCCCAACGTGAAGGCGGCCCCGCAAGTACTCAACCCCACACCCGAGCAGTGGGAGGCCGTGGTGACTAGTTCGGACCCTCGTAACCAGCAGCAACTGGTGCGGCGGGCCCGGGAGACAGCAAGAGCCGCAGGAGCCCTGGACTAAGGGCGCCTCCCGCACAAGCAGAAAGACACCTGCTTATCCTTTCTTTTTTTTTAAAATAAATGTTTCTCCTCCTCCTCCTCTCCGTCCATCATGCAAGACGAATGCGATGGCTCACACCCCCTTAAACAATGGCTCATACCTCTACACTAGGGTTTTTGGGATCGGACCATGAGTGTTTCGCCTAGGCATATACAGCTTCACTGTAAAAAGAATGAACACCTTTCTGCTAGAGACCAAGACAATCATGAGGTGTATGAACAAATGAAAGTTTATTGAACATGGCGAGTAAATGCTGGTCGACAAGCAATAAATCGAATTTACACAAAAAGCAGAAGCAAGATCTGATATGTGTCCATACAGATCCCAACAGGAAACGCATCCATCTCTGAAAGTGTAAGAGCGGCCATGCTGACACAAGATTCTCCCAGTGTCTTTGCATCTACAGCTTCCATGATTTCTCTAGGCAGCCGATCTCCACAGAATGCTAGCTTCTTCCTTTACAATGCACTCTCCAGATCTGAGCGTGCATTGTAGAGGAAGAAGCTAGCATTCAGTGCAGATCGGCTGCCTAGAGAAATTACGGAAGCTGTAGATCTAAAAATGCTGGGAGAATCTTCTAAGCATGGCCTCCGTTAGAAATGGATGCATTTCCCGTCAGGAAACGCACATGAATTTTTGATTCTCCTTTTTGTGTAGGTTCAGTCTATTGCTTGTCAGCGAGCATTTACTTGGTGTGTACATTAAACTTTTGGCTGTTAGATCATCTCGGATTTCTTGTTCGTCCTATGTGTTCTCTGGTGCCATTTGCAGCCAGGCTATTCATTTTTTTAGACTGCAACAAGTCACTTTAATAGCCCTTATAATACCTTATAAAATCTTTTATTTGGCCCATGTAGCAAGAATGTACAGTGTGAAGCAGTAAGAACAGGGTAGGCTAACTTCTAATTAAAAGGTTTATTGTGAAAATGCAGTGTTCTATAAAGGTTACCACAAAGTAGTACAGCAATAAAACCTGATAAAGACTAGTGCTTGATGAAACCAAACATAAAAGCAGGAAAGGGAGAAAATACACATAGATATACAAATCCAGGGAAAAAAACATTGTGATCACCAAGTGTGCATGTGGCTACCTTCCAGGAAACTCATTTTTTTCCCAATGGCATGGAACTGGAAGAATGTGCTTGCATAAGCAAGCTGTCAGTCTATGTATTGGAATAACAACAGCGTTTCTTGAAAGGTGCTGGTATGCAGGATTGGCAATTGTAATGATCTTTTCCGGCGCGTGGAATTTTTCTTTATTTTCTTTCTGTAGCATTTGTATTTATGTTTGGCTGCATCAAGCACCAATTTTTATCTATCCTTCAAAGATGTCTCTCTTTTTCTGGGGAAAACTCGGGGAAGGTGGGAGATGGAAATTCAAGATGATGAGCAACATGAGAACAAGGTGGAAGAAGGAGCCAACGTTTCCACAAGTGGACCTTGACGAAGACAAGTCCACTTGTCGAAACGTTGGCTCCTACTTTCACCTTGTTCTCGTTTTGCTCATCGTCCTTTTTTTTCTGGTAATTTATATAACTCGCCGACTTCTATTGCACACTCCTTAATGATTCCCACAAGATTGTCGTTCATTGCTTCAACACTAAGGTCCTCATCCTGAGTCAAAGCCGAATACCTGTTCTGTAGCTTGATCTGGAATTCCTCTATTTTCCCTCTTACCGCTAACTCATTGATCGACTTCTTATGTACCAGTTGCTTCCGTTCCCTCCTCAGGTCTAGGCTAATTCGAGTTCTTACCATCCTATGGTCACTGCAGCGCACCTTGCTGAGCACGTCCACATCTTGTATGATGCCAGGGTTAGCGCAGAGTATGAAGTCTATTTCATTTCTAGTCTCGCCGTTCGGGCTCCTCCACGTCCACTTTCGGCTATCTCGCTTGCGGAAGAAGGTATTCATTATCCGCATATTGTTCTGTTCTGCAAACTCTACTAATAACTCTCCCCTGCTATTCCTAGTGCCTATTCCATATTCCCCGACTGCCTTGTCTCCAGCCTGCTTCTTGCCTACCTTGGCATTGAAGTCGCCCATCAGTATACTGTATTTCGTTTTGACTTTACCCAACGCCGATTTCACGTCTTCATCGAAGCTTTCGACTTCCTGGTCATCATGACTGGATGTAGGGGCGTAGACCTGTACAACCTTCATGTTGTACCTCTTATTAAGTTTCACAACAAGACCTGCGACTTTCTCGTTAATGCTATAGAGTTCATGTATGTTACCAGCTATGTTCTTATTAATCAGGAGTCCGACTCCTAGTTCTCGTCTCTCTGCTAAGCCCCGGTAGCACAGGACGTGCCCGCTTTTTAGCACTGTATATGCTTCTTTTGGCCTCCTAACTTCACTGAGCCCTATTATATCCCATTTACTGCCCTCTAATTCCTCCAAAAGCACTGCTAGACTCGCCTCACTAGATAACGTTCTAGCGTTAAACGTTGCCAGGTTCATATTCCAATGGCGGCCTGTCCGGAGCCAGGGATTCTTAGCGCCCTCTGCAGCGTCCCAGGTCTGACCGCCGTCGTGGTTAGTTGCTTCGCAGCTGCTGGGGACTGAGGGCCGGGGTTTGATTGTTGTGTTCATATAGGAGGTTGTGGCCAAGTACTGCACCAGGGTGGCCAATCCTGCTCTGGTGAGAGAGTGCGTTACGGTTTCTGGTCACCGGGATCAGGCCACACTCCAGGCCTGTTTATGCAATTTTATCAACACGCGGATTCTTTTTTAATCCGGTGGAAAATTGCGCGGCACCGGGATTCGAACCACGGACCTCTTGCACGCGAGGCGGGTGGTCTACCTCCACGTCACCGCTGCACCCGCTGCACCCACCGCTGCACCAAGAAGTCGGTGGTAACTCCGTTAGACAGGATACCAGTAAGCTATCGCAGGAGACGAAAGATCTGATCAAGAAACGTCAATGTATCAAAGCCTCTAACCCTAAGCTAGAATAGAACTGGCAGAACTTTCGAAGTTAATCAACAAGCGTAAGACAGTTGACATAAGGAAGTATACTGTGGATAGAATTGAACATGCTCTCAGGAACGGAGGAAGCCTAAAAGCAGTGAAGAAGAAACTAGGAATTGGCAAGAATCAGATGTATGCGTTAAGAGACAAAGCCAGCAATATCATTACTAATATGGACGAGATAGTTCAAGTGGCTGAGGAGTTCTATAGAGATTTATACAGTACCAGTGGCACCCACGACGATAATGAAAGAGAGAATAGTCTAGAGGAATTTGAAATCCCACAAGTAACGCAGGAAGAACCAAAGAAAGCCTTGGGAGCTATGCAAAGGGGGAAGGCAGCTGGGGAGGATCAGGTAACAGCAGATTTGTTGAAGGATGGTGGGCAGATTGTTCTAAAAAAACTGGCCATCCTGTATACACAATGCCTGATGACCTCGAGCATTCCGGAATCTTGGAAGAACGCTAACATAATCCTAATCCATAAGAAAGGGGATGCCAAAGACTTGAAAAATTATAGACCTATCAGCTTACTGTCCGTTGCCTACAAACTATTTACTAAGGTAATCGCATATAGAATCAGGAACACCTGAGACTTCTGTCAAGCGAAGGACCAGGCAGGCGTCTGCAAAGGCTACTCAACAATAGATCATATTCACACTATCAATCAGGTGATACAGAAATGTGCGGGATATAACCAACCCTTATATATAGCTTTCATTGATTACGAGAAAGCGTTTGATTCTGTCGAAACCTCAGCAGACATGGAGGCATTACGGAATCAGGGTGTAGACGAGCCGTATGTAAAAATACTGAAAGATATGTATAGCGGCTCCACAGCCACCGCAGTCCTCCATAAAGAAAGCAACAAAATCCCAATAAACAAAGGCCTCAGGCAGGGAGATACGATCTCTCCGATGCTATTCACAGCGTGTTTACAGGAGGTATTCAGAGACCTGGATTGGGAAGAATTGGGGATAAGAGTTAATGGAGAATACCTTAGTAACTTGCGATTCGCTGATGTTATTGCCTTGCTTAGTAACTCAGGGGACCAACTGCAATGAATGCTCACTGACCTGGAGAGGCAAAGCCGAAGGGTGGATCTAAAAATTAATCTGCAGAAAACTAAAGCAATGTTTAAGAGTCTCGGAACGGAATAGCAGTTTACAATAGGTAGTGATGCGCTGGAAGTGGTAAGGGAATACATCTACTTAGGGCGGGTAGTGACTGCGGATCCGGATCATGAGACTGAAATAATCAGAAGAATAAGAATGGCGTGGGGTGCGTTTGGCAGGCATTCTCAGATCATGAACAGCAGGTTGCCATTATCCCTCAAGACAAAAGTTTATAACAGCTGTGTCTTACCAGTACTCACGTATGGGGCAGAAACCTGGAGGCTTACGAAAAGGGTTCTACTTAAATTGAGGACGATGCAACGAGCTATGAAAAGAAGAATGATAGGTGTAACGTTAAGGGATAAGAAAAGAGCAGATTGGGTGAGGGAACAAACGCGAGTTAATGATATCTTTGTTGAAATCAAGAAAAAGAAATGGGCATGGGCAGGACATATAATGAGGAGGGAAGATAACCGATGGACATTAAGAGTTACGGAATGGATTCCAAGGGAAGGAAAGCGTAGCAGACGGCGGCAGAAAGTTAGGTGGGCGGATGAGATTAATAAGTTTGCAGGGACAACATGGCCACAATTAGTACATGACCGGGGCAGTTGGAGAAGTATGGGAGAGGCCTTTGCCCTGCAGTGGGCTTAACCAGGCTGATGATGATGATGATGATATAACTCGCCACATTTTTACAAATGAACCTCAGTTGAAAGTTAGTCCTCATCCATATCTAGTGTCATCCTGTTGATACTGCTTCATGCTATGCACTCTTGCAACATTTGTGTGTGTGTGTGTGTGTGTGTGTGTGTGTGTGTGTGTGTGTGTGTGTGTGCACATGCGTGGATTTGGATGTGAGATCGGGCCCTTGGGCAGAGGTATCATTCTTCTCCTATGCAGCCTTATGAATTCATTAGCTATAGTGCAACAGAAATGCGATGGACAGGAACGAAGTAAACACACAGAGCGCTTCGTTCTTGTCTGTTGTCTATCTGTTGCACTTTAGTTAATTATGGATACACACAAAGTCATCTAGTTTTCAGTTATTATGTCGGGCTTATAAGCCCGCTTGTGTCCTAGAATATCTGCATGGCTATGTATCCTGTAATTTAATTTCTGGCCATGTGCTTGCAAGTCGTGTGTCAATCTCCTGATTTTCCTGACAATCTTGTGTGATGTGCAGGCCCAGACACTTTCTTGTGAATCCATGCAGGGTGTTGTGCAGGGTGTAATATGCACTACAATTGCCGCTTTGATTGCTTTCAGTTCAGCTTTTCTGGGTGTAGGATGACCTGGAATGGTACTCACTTATATGGGGTTTAGTTTTATGTAGTGTTACTGTTACACTGCTGTTGCCAGATCAGCGTACTGTATGTGCCTTATGTTTCTTTGCATCTTCATGATTAGCAACCTCCTCTGTGTGTTTGGCAGTTTCATATAGTCTCCTGGCCTAATTCCTTGCCCCCATATTTCACGGTATGGGCCTGTTGTGCTTCAAGTCCAGGTACTCGCGAGGTTGTGTTTCTGAAGGGAGGAGTAGTCGTCTTTGCATCTCATATGCTAGTTGGCATGGCATCTTGGGACGAGGTTCTGAGCTCTTGAGACAAAGAATTTGTGCTGCACGCTGCAACTCTACTCTGTCTAGGTGCTTGTTCGTTAGCTGTTTCTCATAGAGGTCTTCAAGCATGGTAAAGTTGGAAAGACCTGTTATTACTACCCGATGCCTGTATTCGACGAGTTGTCTTTTTGTGTGCTGCTGGTAATTCATACCGTACCATACCTTGGACACAAGCACAGCATCGGCGATTTTTCATAGTATCCACTCGTCCACCCCCATTATTTCGAGATTATTCTTTTCACCAGGTGTGGAAGTTGCGTCCAGGCATTGCATAATTGTTTCACCCACGTGCTGGCTCTGCCGTCATGGGCTTACACTAGCTGAGGATTTGTGGATGCTGACTTGCGGGCATATTTGTCCAGCTATGTGGATCACAATGTGCAATCTGGGGTAGTTCTTGATTGTAGTCTTTCTTTTTTTTTCGACATCAATATGAGCTGATTTATCAGAAAGCGAGAGGCCAGATTGGCCGAAAGTCTACAGTGTTGTTGAGGGCTTGTTGCATCATTCTTGATTTCTGTATAAGATAGCTTTCCCATAGACTGTAATACACCATAGGCTGTAGTGTTTCTTGTAGTATGCCCGTGTTGTTGGTGTGTGTGGGCCAAATGCACCTCCAACTCTCACCTGGACTTTTCTGTTTTTCAGAAAGTTACTGTTTAAGTGCTCTACCAGAAATGTTTTTGCTCATCGTTACTCTTATTAGAGTAGCATGAGTTACTGCTGTTAAAAGCCTATTCACTCTCTTCATTCTTTCATAAGCGGTATTACACAATGTCCTGCAACAAAGTTTCTGCTCCTTATGACCCACTCATATCTGCCAGAAGGGACAACTCTTGAAAAAGGTTTTCTTTGTGCTATGTGTGCGACGTAGTATGAGCATTCATACCTTGACATTTACACATCTGTAGAATCAGCTTCCCGACAGAGTACTTGCTATACCTGATCATGCTTATTTGTGCAGTGCTGTTGAACAATACATATTGATGCAATGAATATTTACAAACTCGAATTATCACGAAAGGTGGTTGTTTTACAATTCTGCCCTTTGCTTTCTATTGGTGTTAGATTTTGCATAAGCATGCCCTCACCCATGCAATAGTATTTTGAAGTGTAAGGGTTCAATAAAAGCTGATGAACTAAATCTAAGTGCAAGAGCTTTTTTTTCGCCTATGACTCCCATCGAAATGCGACTTCCATGGCTGGCAAATCAACCCCTCGCCTTTTCTTAGCAGCAGAATGCTATAGCCCCAGTGGCAGGTGAACAAATTGAAGAACAATATTTCTGTCTATAATTTTTTTTCTTGCCTGTATGTAAGTAAAGTTTGGAATAAGTTTGTCATTGCAAAAAAGCCCAGTTTGTGGTCTTTTATTGAATAAACCACATATTTTGTGTAGTTGAAATGCAGAAATTTGTTCTAAAATCCTCGGGTGATATATGTTCTTGCAAGTAGCATGGTATTTCATTACTTATAAAGATAGTAATCGCAGCGGATATCGTTACATGGGTTTACACACTAATATATGTGATCACAAACTTATTTATTTTATTTTTATTTATTTTATTAATACTGTAAACCTTTACAGGCTCTTACAGGAGTGGGAACAACAAAGAAAAACAACAACGAAAAGTACAGATTGCCAGCAATAGAGAAAAAAAAAGATCCGAAAATAAGAAATGAAAGAAACGGAAGTCCTGAAACAGTACAGACTGTTCCTGTACTAAACAGTACAGGAAAGGGTGCGCGTTATACACTGATTTCAGAATAACTGCAAGCGGCATACACAGTAAAAGCATACACTACAAGAGCTGCGGTCAGCATCCACATGAAACATACACTCCGTGCGCAGCCCCTTTTTTTTTCGACAACGGCGCAACCTGCTGATCAAAAACATTTTCAATCTTGACAGAAAATGTGATAACAGATTCCGAGGACACAATGTCGTGTGGCAGTTTATTCCATAATTCTATGACTGACGGAAAGAAGGAATACTTGAATGTATTACAGCGGGAGGTATATGGCCCGATACTCTTGTCATGGTTTGTTCTGGCTGAGCGCTGGTATGGTGGTTTTAGGTACTCGTGTTTGCTTATATTAATGCTGTCATGATAAAGAAGGTAGAGAAACTTTAAGGCAGCAACGCGTCGGTGAATTGCCAATGTTTGAATGTTTGCCCGGTTGCGTAGTGCGGTTATGCTGACGTCACGTGAATACTGCGAATACACAAACCGGAGAGCTTTATTTTGAATTCCCTCCAGTTGATTAAGAAGGTAGATTTGGTGCGGATTCCAGATAATACTGCCGTATTCAAGGATTGGCCTTACAAGGGCCTTATAACTTGCTAGCCTAACTTTGGAAGGCGCCAGTGCAAGTTTCCTGCGCTGGTATCCCAGCTGTCTATATGCTTTTGTGCACGTCTGTTTAATGTGAACGTCCCATTTTAATGTGTTTGTGATGGTAACGCACAAGTATTTAACTGTGTCGGCTTCTGTTACATGTAATCCCATTAGATGGTATGCAAATTTTAAGGGTACCTTTTTCCGAGTTATATACATGGATGAAGTTTTTGCTACGTTAATTTCCATTCCCCATTCTTGACACCATCTGGCAATGTTAGTTAAGGAGGAATTAAGTCGAATCTGGTCGTTAATCGTCCGTACTGAGGTGTAGATGACGCAGTCATCTACAAATAGCCTTACTGTCACGTCAGGTTCAACTTGAGAATGAATGTCATTAACAAAAATTAGAAAAAGAATCGGACCCAGCACAGACCCCTGTGGAACACCGGAGCAGACATCTAACTCTTTAGATTCAGTGCCATTTATTTTAACGTACTGGCTGCGGTTAGAGAGATAGGCGGTTATCCAGTGTACTATGTTAGTGTCAATGCCAATATTCTTAAGTCTGTCAATTAATTTTGGATGGGGTACCCTGTCAAATGCTTTGCAAAAGTCTATGAATATTGCGTCAACTTGAAGTCTCGAGTTAATTACTGTAGCAAAGTCATGCGTTATTTCGAGGAGTTCAGTATCGGTAGAAAGATCTTTGCGAAATCCGTGTTGTTTGGGGTACAGTAGATTGTTATCTTCTAAGTAGGTGGTAATTGCTTTGCTAATAATATGCTCCATCATTATACAACAAGAACTAGTGAGTGAAATCGGCCAGTAAGTGTTTACCAGTAACTTATTGCCTCCTTTGTGAATCGGAAGGACCTTGGCACGGAGCCAGTCCATCGGCAGGGTGTCTGTTTGAAGTGATGCTACGAAAATTGTATGCAAGAAAGGAGTTATCTGTTCTGCGTAACGCCGCAGAAAAGCATTGAAGAGATTGTCAGGACCTGAAGATTTTTTAACATCAATCTGAAGCAATAAATTAAGTATTCCTTCTTGGGTTACGACTACTTCAGACATTGAAAACGGAGGATCCGTCACAGTTTCACTTTCTGTAAGTGCAGGGGTAAGTGTAAAAACGGACTGAAAGTATCTGTTGAATGTGTTGGCGACAGTGTGAGCTTCATCAGTTATGATTCCATTTACATCGATTTGAATCACTTGGTTCTCGGGCCTGGATAAGTAGCGCCAAAACTTTTGTGGATACTGCGTCATAAAATTTATTAGTGTTGTTGAAAAAAAAAACATCCCTTGCCTTCCGTAAAGCAGTTTTTAGCTCACCAGAAAGTCGGCTAATATCTTCAGGATTACGTTTTTTCTTCCGCATCCTTTGCAGTTTTCTTTTTAGGTGGATCACACTACGCGTAATCCATGGGTTTCTGCGTTTCGTACGTTTCAGTCGCGTGGGAACAAACGTTTCCTCACAATGTGTTATTATATCTTTTAGTTTAAGCCATAGATTATTCACTGTACCATAATTTTCAATGGAAAAGGTTTCCAACGCTACTTCAAGGTAGTCGATGATGCTGACGTCGTCAGCTCTATTGTAGTTTTTAACAGCTACACGTGATTCTGGAACTGGTCCGCTAGCGCCGATAGTAACTGTTAGCAGCAGCAGGTTATGATCTGATATGCCCTCTTCGAGTGTGATGTCGGCTGTTAGATGATTAGATACAAATGCAAGGTCTAGTATTGAAAATGTTTGCCCTTGAATGCGCGTTGGCTCTGTGACAAGCTGAGATAACGAAAAACTAAACGCCATGTTCAAAAGCAGTTCAGAAATATTAACATCTCTGCTGCCGGCTGTCAACGTACTTTAATTCATAGTGGCTAGGTTAAAATCACCATTAAGAATTAACTTAGTACGATCTTTCAACCTGCCACAAAGGAAGTCGTGAATTTTCATTATGTAGTCATCGGACGCGTTTGGTTTCCTATAAATACCGCCTATGAGCACAGGTGAATTGTGGAAGTATACAGTGCACCACACACTTTCATGATCTGGAATACCTTGCTCTTTGCCAAAAGATAAGCCCTGCCGTACTGCTATAGCGACTCCGCCCCCGCGACTGTCGTGGTCGGAGTGAAGAAGAAAATAAGAGGGAGGAACTATTTCTGAATCATGAATATCAGCGTGCAGCCATGTTTCCGTTATGACGACAATGTTAGGAGAGTAAATTAACAAGATATCTTCTAATTTTTGAGTTTTATTAACAATGCTCCTTGCATTCAAACATACTAAAGAAAGTGAATTTACAACTCCTGCTCGTCATGCGTTGTCAGCACTGGACTTCCCGGCGTCGTCGCGACGTAGGCTGTTCAAAGGTAGCCTGCATTTCTTCAGTTCATACCATATATATAGTTGATCGTTTACTTTAAGCTTATCAAAACGAAGTGTTACCTTATCACCAGCGTCACGTTCTGCTTTGGAGGACTGCCAAAGTTTCCTGTGTATGTCACGTACTGAGGACGAGAAGTCTTCCGATATAGATATCAAGCAATTTTTCAGCTTTTTGCAGTTACGAAGAACAGTCATTTCTTCTGTGAAATTGTAAAACCTTATAATTACAGGCCTTGTGCTCTTCTTCTTTTTCCCAATACAGTGTACACGCTCGACTGATCTCGTTTCTACACCGAGTTTGTCTTTGAATACACCGTTGACTACCGCTTGTTCCAGATCTTTACTAGTTTCATCGCTTTTTTCTTCCAACCCATAAATAATGATGTTATTCCTACGGCTTCTGCTTTCCATGTCGTCTATTTTTTTGCTCAGGCACTGGATATCTTTGCTCATTGCGGTGACGTGCTGTTCGGACTGCTCCAGCTTTTCACGATATTGTTTAAGCGAAGTAAGAGTAAATTCAATTTCTGTCAGTCTAGATTGAACGCCTTGCAATCCTTCTTCCAAAGTGTGCTGCGAGGTTTGAATTTCCGTAACCCTTTTTAAGATCTCATCGAGCGTATTTGGGCCTGGATTTTCATCGATGTCACCACTAAGCAGCAACAGCGAACGAACAACGCGGAAGCACTCGCAAACACAACACAACATACACTCAGGGCCTGGTAGCACCACAAAACAAATAGCATCACTTTTGTAACATTTAGAAAAAGGACATTTCTTTCTAACCTGTACAAGAAGAATAATGTGGTTTTTCATGGCGTCCTTCACGGTGCCACCAAGCCCACTGAAGAGGGCCTGCGCTTGCTGCGGCCTTTTGTACGCTTCGTCCGATGTCGCTGCTGTCACTGATTGGCCGAAGGGACGGCGCAGGTGCGGCGTGGCGATCGTGCTGCATGCTTGATCCACGTGCGGCAAGAATGGCGTTGATAGCCCAGTGGGGTGCTGCTCATGATGATGCAGGATAGCCAGCGTTCCGGAATCATGGTGTCGAACAATCGAAGACCGGTCGCAGTTCCGAGTGGTCTCTGTCAGTCCGAGCAGCGTCTGTACAAGAAGAAAGTGGTTTTTCATGGCGTCCTTCACGGTGCCACCAAGCCCACCAAGCCCACAAAACTTACTAGAAACATGTAAGGCATGAATGTTTCTGCACACTTGATCAGCTGTGAACGTGCAAGAACTGCTTCTACTGGCTGAACTGGCTGACTTCACTGCACAGTTTTGATTTACTTTTCTTCAGCGTGTCGTTTTGTACTGTTTTATCCCCACAAGAACAGGCCGTTTGCTTGCTTTTCGCATTGTTGCACGAGTTCTACATGATTGTGCAGGAGGGTACGTTAGTCACTGTGCTACTATAGCAAGCAATTTACTTAATCTACCAGCTGTACAGTTAACTTGCAGAGCAAGTGTTCACTCAGATGCAGTAATGATACAAAGTCCGCAACATAGTCAATGTTTATTGGTTTCTGTGCAAGAAAAAAAATTCTCCAGGGAAGAGGTGCAACTTAACGTGCATGTTATATTTTATTCAAGCCACTGATTTAATGCTATCGTAGCAAATTCATTACGATAGCCTGCACTTTTGCTCTGTCAAATTTAATAAGATGCAAGATAAGCTTTCAAGATGCATCGGGAAATTCATGCTTGAAAACCACAAGAAAATGCAACTGAATGGTACCGCGTTCAGCGCAACGTTGAAACTTCGGGTACTTTGCTGTCTTGTCATTTGCCCTTGTCGAGGTTGAAATAATTCAAGCTGCTCCGTAAACGCGATTTTTGCATGCTACTCAACAAAAGAAAATTGTGACGACCTCGTCGTCTACTGGGGATCGAACACCTCCTAGCACTGACAACTCGCAAAGGCGTACGAAGCAAAAGTGAAAATGCACTTTATTTGCTGCGTAGCGTGTCAACAAACGTACATAAATGGGAGAATCGAATATGCGGTACAAGTTTTTTATTCTCCCTTCGCGTACGTACCGAATTCGGCGATATACGTCTCCACGCATTGCACTTGTCGTGCGAGACGCCATATTCCAAAACAAACCGCCGAAATAGCTCCGTTGACAGCTCTCCGCGCACTTTCGACGGAAAATCGCAGCGATCGGTGCGACGGTGCGACTGTGCGACCAACCGGTTGGTCGCAGCCGAAAATCGGGGGGTCGGCACTGCGATTTTCATCGCAAACGACGGAAATCGCACTTCCGGTGTGACGAAAATCGCATCATGTAAAACAGGCTTAAGCAAAAGCTCGACAGCAACCTCGTGCGTGGTCGCGTGCGGATGTAAACTGCAGTCGTGGGCATGCAGACGCTGTCGCACGTGATGTTGATCATTGATGTAGCTTTGCTTGCCATAAGGATGTGTAGATACAAACGGCGTACATTTCTCAACTTGAAAACAATATACTAGCTCAACTCTCTGAAACAAAATTACACTCTTTGGGCCGTATCTTGCCACACAACAACAATCGTCATCTGTCTTGTCCGAATTTCTTTTCTTTAACGCTGCGAGCCCGGTACTTCCCAGTAAAGAACGGCACGCGCGTTATCAGCGTGACATAGCATTCCCGACAGCAAAGCAGCGGGCGCGGCGTTTTCAAGAAAGGAAACGCAAGCAAGGCAGATGACTATTATCGTTGTGTGGAAGATATACATCCCAAAGGGCGTACCTTTGTTTGAGTGTAATATTGATAAATAAAATAGAAAAGGCTAGCCATATTGAATTTAAGGATAAAATTTTCTCAAGCCCAAACACCAACGTTTCTGCCAATGCTGGTCCGCTGGTCTGTCAGCCCTGTGCTACGCGCCGTGAAACGGGTGCGCGTATCGTGTGGCTGGTAGTGTTGCTACAGAACACCTGTATAAGCTTGGAGAAGGGAAACTGTACCTTCCACAGTGCAACGGAAATAAGAGTAGCGGTGGCGTTGTGTATGCGACCAAGAGATGGCGCTAGCAAAATTAAAACTAATATCTTCATTATTGCGTAGTAAGCGATATGGCGCCTGTGATAGCGGCTGGTGGGGCTCGCCACGCTGCTCTCTCGCTGGTCTTGGGCCCTTTGTTACCACTTTCGGGGCGGCATTCGTGTGCACGGTACTCTAACATGACTACAGATATATTTGTTATATCGCCAGGTGATCGAGAGGCCTCAACAGGCAAAAAAAAAACCTTCAAGCAAGTAAGCTTACATCGTTTATTGTCATGGTGAATGAAGCAGTACATGCCACAAGTTTCGTACAGGTCAGGTGGAGTTAATGCTGTCAGTCACAGAGTAGTTCACGACATACAGAAACACAGATTTATTTATTTATTTATTTATTTATTTAAAATACCTTACAGGCCCATTTAAGGGCATTGGGTAAGGGGGGACACAAAGTAAGTGTTACAACAGGAGTAAATAATATAAACATCAATACAGGCTTTCACAAGATAAGTAAAGCAGTACAGGAGTGGAGAATATAAATATCTATACATGCATTCACAAGATAAGTAAAGCGAAGTTCAATAAATGTTTGTCTAGGCTAAGCTTTAGAGAGCGTAAACACAGTAATATACTCATGCTCACAAAAATATAAAAATACAAGTGTGAAAAACAGTGAAGGAAAGCAGGTCAATAACATCCTTATACAATGTTTCTAGAGGAAATTCAGCAATTCTTCGCGAAAAGCGTCACGATCTGTTATGCTCGCAATGTTATCAGGAAGGCTGTTCCATACGGTTATGACACGTGGCAGTGCTGATGCGTTAAATGACAGTGTATTACCGAATATGCGCATGAAACTATGGCTATTGTTAAGGCGACGTGACGTGCGCGCTGGTACTTCAAGCGGTAACACATGAGCTCTATTACCATGGACGTATCTATGGAAAAGGCAAAGAAGACTTATCGTGCGACGAGTTTCAAGTGGCTGGAGCGAAATATCTGCTTTGATCTTGGTCACGCTGCAAGTTCTGTCGTAGTTACTTGTGATGAAGCGCGATGCCCTGTTCTGAATTTTTTCTAGCATATCAACTAAATAATTTTGATGTGGTGACCATACTGATGACGCAAATTCTAACTGTGGGCGAACAAAAGTCTGATATGCTAATTTACGAACTGTAGCAGGGGATTTACGCAAGTTCCGTCGAAGATAACCCAGAGTTTTCGAAGCTTTTGCGCAGATAACCGTTATATGTGTACTCCAGGAAAGATGAGTTGTGAGTTCAATGCCAAGGTACTTGTAGGACAATGTCGGAGGTACGGCGGTGTTATTTAGGACGTAGGAAAAGTGAGAGTTTGTATGTTTACGCGAGAAGGACATAACTTTACATTTGTCTGAGTTCAGGGTCATCTGCCACGTACTGCACCAGAAACTGACAAGGTTAAGGTCGTTCTGCAATACTAAATGGTCATCAGATGTTTTTATTGTACGGTATAAAATGCAATCGTCGGCGAAAAGCCTTATCTGCGATGATATGTTTTGTGGAAGGTCATTAATGAAAATTAAGAAAAGAAGAGGACCAAGGACACTGCCTTGCGGTACGCCAGATGTAACGTCAGAAGTAAGCGATGAGTGGTTATTAACAACAGTGAACTGTTGCCGCAAGGAGAGAAAGTTTCGGAGCCAAGATAAAGTTAATGAATCCAGCCGGAGCGCGGATATTTTTGAGATGAGGCGACAATGAGCGACACGATCAAATGCTTTGGAAAAATCTAAGAATACACAGTCAGTCTGCTGTTTGTTATTCATGCTGGAATGTAATTCTGTTGTAAATTCAAGCAACTGAGTTTCACAAGATAAGCCTTTTCTGAATCCATGCTGGTTAAAATAAAAAAAGTTATTTGATTCTAAATGGCGGTAGATATGCGATGCTATGATATGTTCCAGTAGTTTACAGCAGATGCATGTTAATGAGATGGGACGGTAATTTCGCGGAGAGTACTTGTTATCCCCCTTGAATACAGGGATAACCTTTGCGATTTTCCAGTCCAGGGGTAGTTCGCCAGATGCTAAGGATTTCCTAAAAATATGACACAAAATTTGGCTAGAAATTGTAACGGTATTTTTTAGTATTTTGGAGTTGATATTGTCTATACCGGAAGATGTGGATAATTTCAGATTATTTATTAAAGACGAAATGCCATCTGCTGTAATATCTATTGGTTCCATAAAAGGATATTCAAAGTCGGGAACTATGGGAACAGTGGAACAGTCTTCCTGTGTAAAAACAGATGTGAAAAAATTGTTAAACGCTACTGGACAATCAGCGTCAGACAGAGGGCTTTCAGCATCATCATGTAGCACAATATTGCGGACAGTGTTAGCTGGTGATATGACTTGCCAGAATTTTCTGGGATTGTTGGTTAAAAGAGATGGCAGGTCACGTGAGAAATATTTGTCTTTGGCTGCGCATAGCTCTTTGCAGTAAAATGTTAGAAAATCACTGTATGTTGCCCAAGATGAGGCTTGATTGTCCCTTCTGGCCGCCCGATACAGACGCTTCTTTTTGTTTCTTAGTGTTCGAAGGTGCTTTGTAAACCAAGGATTAGATCTGTCATTCGCTATAACGATTTTTGGCACGTAAGTTTCTACAAGAGCTGTTAATTTTTTCTTAAAAAGTTCCCAGCTGTCGTTTACCGATCTTGAATTAAAGAATGGCAGGAACACTTCACTAAGAAAGATAGCCAATTCAGCATTAATATTTTTATAGTCGGCCCTATTGTAATCTCTAATACTTTTAGTCTGAACCTGATAGAAAGTTTGTGGAATATTAATGTCAAATTGAAGAATTTTGTGATCGCTCAAGCCATCAATGTAAGCAATAGGCCCGGTGGTATCAGGTGCGGAAGTTAATACTAAATCTAGGATGTTGGGACCACGGGTGTGTTGATCGACTGTCTGGGTTAGATTGTAATCTAGTGTTAAGTTAATAAATTCAGCAGAGGAGCGGCATGATGATGACAGATTTGGCCAATCAATAAGTGAAAAGTTAAAGTCTCCCAGGAGATAAACAAGAGCCGTGGAACATTGTTGAGTAGCACTTGTAATGCTTTCACGCAGTACATCGAGAAACGAGTGGTCAGCGTCGGGCGGCCGATAACATGTGCCCACTAGGACGCGGGCAGAGGCTGTTGCGCACGCGACCCAAACTATTTCAGCTGGGGAATTGGTGTCTACGAGAAAGGACGAAATGCAGGTTTTTATAGCAATCAGGACACCACCACCCCTCTTCCCACTACGGTCATGCCTGTAAATGTTGTATTTGTTACTGTTGGAAAGAAGTTCTTCGTTAGTGATGTCTGTGTGCAACCAAGTCTCAGTTAATGCTACGATATCGGGATCGCCATCTTCCATATAAGCACTCAATGCATCGCGCTTGTTTAGTAGGCTGCGAATGTTCGTGTAAGATAACGACAGCGTTGACGTTAAGGAAGATTGCGATTTCTTAGCTATACCAGCAAATGTTGCTTTCTTTAGCTACAGGATTGACGGCACAACTGTGTCGGTAGCGCGGTCATAAACATAGGTGGTGTCATTAATACGAACCTTATCTATTGTAAGTTTGAAAGGCTGTTTTCTTGTTTTGGCAAATTCAATTAATTTTTTCCTTGCTTGCCTTGTGGACAAAGAAAAATCTTCACGTATGGAATATTCAGTACCTTTTAGCTTGTGCGCAAGTGCGAGGATATTCTGCTTGTCCTTAAAAAGGGCTAATCGTGCTATGATGGGCCGACGTTTCTCAGAAGAAAAACGCCCTAATCTACGCACGCGCTCAAACTGTGCGTTCACCATAGTAAGGCCAAGCTGTTCAGAGCAAAACTGTATTATTTTTTGTTCAGACGCAGCCCAGTTTTCGCCTTGCTCATCATCAATACCGAAAAACAGTACATTACATCGTCGCATTCTGTTTTCTGTATCATCACATCTTGAAGTGAGAGAGTGAAGTTGGTCACATAAACTGCGTAACTCGTTATTTGGCTTTGAGATTTGAACACTATCGAGAGATGCAACCGTGTTTTCGAGTGCATCTATCCTTCCAGCTAAGCAATCTACTCTGGCATCTGTGGCTTCTTGCCGTTCCCTGACACCTTTAAGCTCATTTAGAATAGCTGACTGTCCCGCTTCAAGTCTGCGCACAGTCTCAAGAACGGAAGCAAGCGTTTCAGCGATGGCTTTTGTGTCAGGGCCCGGGTTTTGTTCAACATCCCCAGAAAGTAAAATCAACCAGCTACCTATGGAAGGACATACGCTCGACAAGAGTAATGACACCAGGCACAATTTATCAGAAAGCACTTCGGGGCACGACACCGCAATGAGGCAATAGTTATCAGTCTTAATACATGAAGCGCCAGGGCGGTAACTGACCTGTAAATACAGCAGCGGTAAGTGCCCCATTTCGGCGTAGGTGTCGTGCCCAAAGCGAGCCGTGACCGGACGCTGCTTATATCCCCTCTCGTGCGCTGCGATGATAGCGGTACAAGATCCAGGTTGCCAGCCCATTCCATGGAAGCGCTCCGAGTCTAGCGGGTTGAATGGGGATCCAGGCGCCGATGCGAGTAGAGCACTTGAAGGCGGGAGCCAGCACCCAGTGGACGAAGCACGGACGCCACATAAAATGACAGCCTGTAAATACAGCAGCGGTAAGTGCCCCATTTCGGCGTAGGTGTCGTGCCCAAAGCGAGCCGTGACCGGACGCTGCTTATATCCCCTCTCGTGCGCTGTGATGATAGCGGTACAAGATCCAGGTTGCCAGCCCATTCCATGGAAGCGCTCCGAGTTTAGCGGGTTGACTGGGGATCCAGGCGCCGATGCGAGTAGAGCACTTGAAGGCGGGAGCCAGCACCCAGTGGACGAAGCACGGACGCCACATAAAATGGCAGCCTGTAAATACAGCAGCGGTAAGTGCCCCATTTCGGTGCCCAAAGCGAGCCGTGACCGGACGCTGCTTATATCCCCTCTCGTGCGCTGCGATGATAGCGGTACAAGATCCAGGTTGCCAGCCCATTCCATGGAAGCGCTCCGAGTCTAGCGGGTTGAATGGGGATCCAGGCGCCGATACGAGTAGAGCACTTGAAGGCGGGAGCCAGCACCCAGTGGACGAAGCACGGACGCCACATAAAATGACAGCCTGTAAATACAGCAGCGGTAAGTGCCCCATTTCGGCGTAGGTGTCGTGCCCAAAGCGAGCCGTGACCGGACGCTGCTTATATCCCCTCTCGTGCGCTGTGATGATAGCGGTACAAGATCCAGGTTGCCAGCCCATTCCATGGAAGCGCTCCGAGTTTAGCGGGTTGAATGGGGATCCAGGCGCCGATGCGAGTAGAGCACTTGAAGGCGGGAGCCAGCACCCAGTGGACGAAGCACGGACGCCACATAAAATGGCAGCCTGTAAATACAGCAGCGGTAAGTGCCCCATTTCGGCGTAGGTGTCGTGATAGCCATCTATTTAATGAAACTGAAAGCTGAAATTGAGTTTTCTCATCATGTTCGGCCAAAACAGGGAGAACGAAGCTTCAGACAACGATATTTATACTGGGCTACGCTCGTGCTTGTATTGCGTGCAGTGGTGCTTGACGCGTTTCGTAGTGTTTCGCCTGGGTTCAACTATTTCAGCGATATTAAACGAAGAAAATGTGCTCGGCAAAGATGTACTTGCCGCAGGATAAGCTCGAGCTGCAATGTCCCATTGTTTTCATAACACATTGGCCAGAGGCACGAAGTGTAGGGGTAAAAAATACGTTATGCTAAATTTACATCACACTTTGTCTGCTACTGATATTTCTGCTGCACATTTAGTGTTCAGATTCCGCAGGAAAGGCTTCGACACAAGTGGAGTACCCGTAGGAAATCGAGGAACGTTGTGGAGACAACAGTGATTACAAAGACCTCTGAAAATATTGTGTGAATAAACAAGGACACTAAACAAACATAAAAGGCCAATTAATGCTCAGGGATCCTTGGAAAATGCAATTTACAGTTTCATGTTGAAAAAAACATTTCGGTTTGTGTGTTCAGACAAGTCAAAGAGGTTGCAAGGAGATGAACATTTCAATTGAATAACAGAGGTGAGCAAGGAAATCCAAAATCAAGAAAGGCGCTGACACATAGAATAGCACACTGTGGTATAAAGGTTATAAACAGGGATAAGCTGCCTCGGAAAGGCTGGCCATTCTGAGGTGCCTTATCCGTGTTTATAACCTTTATACCACAGATGTGAGCAAGGGAAGCCTCAGGCTGGAGCCAACGTTTCAACAAGCAAACATATTTGTGAGGGTCTTGACGAAGACAAATTCCCACTCTGAAGCGTCCCTTGCTCGTCCACTGTTGACTGGCTGAATATTAAGCCAAACTTACTCTGAGTATATTTCAGAAAAATTTTGGGAACACACTGCTCAGGTTTCTTATCTGCTGTTTGAAGAGAACGAAAATTTGTTTTTAGTGATTTGTCATGTTTGAGAAGTGTGGAGTAGGCCGGCTGTGTGCATTTGCCTTTTCGAGCTATTTCTCACGGTGCAGGGCTAGCCTAGTTATCGACTTCATGCGAACTGTATATGAGCCTTTTGTAGTTAACAAATGTAAAATAATGTGCGTATTCAGATCTAATTCTACCATCTTACCATCTGAACAACGTTCTGTTAGATTTCATCATGTCATATAAATATCTGGGTGTACACATCACAAATAACTTGGACCATTACTATAAAATACATCATTAACAATGCTAATCAGATGCTCGGGTACTTATTGTGCAACTTTTCCAAAGCACCGTCTACTTAAGAAGTACAGCTTTACAAGACTAATACGTTCGGAACTTGAATATGCACCCGCATTATAAGATCCTAGTAGCGTTAATCTTATTACTACACTCTACTCCATTTCATTATTTCTCATCATAGCAGCACCACAAGTACCTCAATGAAAACTATAATCTAGCACTTATTCCACTAGCTGCCGCTGCAAAGTCGCCAGTATTTTGCTATTTCATAAAAGTTTCCATCAAACCACACTTGACAACGACTTCATACTGCGACCTCAGTACATTTCAAAGCGCGTTGATGATCGCAGTAAGATAGGAATTTATTCACGTTAGACGAAGTCTTTCTTTCAATCTTTCATCCTCCGTCCATCTCAGGAATGAAACCACCTTCTTTCATCTATGGTAGCCACCACCAATAGCAAACGTTTTTTGCAAAACATTAGCTAACATTGTATACTCAGGAGAATCATCACGTTAGAAGAACTCACTGCACTTGTATGTGTGTTTGCTTTACTCTACTACTTTGTAACCACTCCCCGTTTTTATGCCATATAGCCCGGAGGGTACTGTAAATAAAATATATAATAATAAACTGAAGAGTGACTGTCAGGGTTCTGGTCAACATCAATTATAATTTCTTCGAAATTGCACTGAATATTTCTGCATGTTATAAAATTATTTGCATTGTCATGTAACAAATTAACGTTGTGAGGGAGCATGTGATACTTGGTGATAATGCCCGTAAAACTGATTTGCTAAGAGCAGATGGCATAGTTGTGAATTGGCAAGTAGGAGCTTGCTATATTGTTTCTCTTCTGGTCGTCATGGCTATAACGACTTGAAAAGAAACAAGTTGGCACTCAACATGTTACTTCTCCAGTTGTCGCAAAATACTTCAAATGCAAGTAATCTTGTATGTAAAATTTTAGCATTCCCGCTCGGTACGATACGAAACTAGGCTGTTGCTTTCCTGATGCTCTCAACATTCTGACGTCCCATTTGAGGGTATGTCCATAGAGATAGACGACTTGTTTTATTCTATTCCACATCAGGCGCTCCTGGTTGTTGTCGAATAAGCCATTGGTAGTCTTGGTGACGTTGCCTTCCAGAGTGAATGTGTTTCAGACTTTATAAAATTGCTTCAACTGTACCTTTCCTCAACCTTCGCCGAATGGAATGGAAATGTTTTCCTTCAAAAACGCGGGATATGTATAGGGTCATGTATCGCTCCCTTGTTGAGCGATTTATTTTTGGCGTACCTAGACAGGAACGTCATGTCACTAATGGGCAACACAAAAATCGAAAAAGCATTTCGTTATGTCGATGATTTTTTGTTCTGTTTAATTGTGAGGACAGCTGTGTGGCGACCTCTGTTTGTCAAACGTTAGATCTGTTTGAAGAATGCTTATCTCCGCTCACACTCACACATGAGTTTCAGGTGAATGGGTCACTCAGGTTTTTAGATTTGAAGTTATCTTTTACCCGGCAACATGTATGCTGGATGTACGAGCCGCGAGCCAACAAGCCTCTGTTATCCTATGCATATGCCCATTCAAAACTCGTTAAGAGAGGTATCGTTCAGGCTTGTTTGGGTAATTCACTAACGAAATACTGTAATCATTTGATAGAACCTAGTTTCAGTTCGCAGATAGCTTGGTTGAGGGCGGCAGGGTACCCGAGCAACCTTCTTGTCTCAGTCTCGGAGAACGTGCGTAATAAGTTTAGCAGCGATCCTCACAGCTTTAAGCCTCAGGTACATGATCGAAGAAACAAAACAGCTGTTATCCCGTACATTCATGGAATATCCCACAAACTTAAAAAGAAAATAGGACAAAGAGCAGGTATCGGCGTTGTATTCCGTGCTCCAAAAAAAACTTGCCCAGCTTTGTGTCAGAACCTATCCTGTTGCTAAGGAACGTAGGATTTGCAGTATTAATCATAGAAAAAAGTATACAGTTTGTTCCAAAGGTGTTGCGTATAAGATACCTCTGAAATGCGGTCGGTCTTATGTATGGCAGGCAGGTAGATGGCTTAACGTTAGGTTACAAGAACACAGCAATAAAGTGCGCAAAGGGCGGGAAGGGTTTCTAGGTGTTCATTGCGCACAATGCGGCTGTATCCCACTTTTTGAAGAAACCACTATCTTAGCTAGACATTCTAATGAATGCACCAGACTTATCATTGAAGCAGCAGCAATTGCCGATGGTGACTCAGTTAGCAAGCTATCAATTGCATTAACAGACAAAGAACTGGTTTTTCTGAGGTCGCACATGCGCTCTCGTTCATCTTAGATCACGAATTTTGAATGCATGCTTATGTCGGGTTGATGCTTTGTAGGGGGCGCTTTTGTCTTGGTGTCTCAGTATGTATATATATGTTTGCTTCTCAACATATAAATTAGTTGGAAGTCAGCGCTTGTCTTCGTCGTCCTTTATTGTCCCTCGTCTATGTATGCGCTGTAAATGACGATTGATACCATGGAATACCAACTAGCCCGTACCCAAACCTTGCTTCAGGACATTAGCACCCCATCCTGGCATGACTTCCAACCCTTTTGGATGCCAGTGCCTAAGCTCTCAATCACTTCAACACCGAGTTGCACCGATGAAATGGCCACGCCATATTTATTTTTATCTGATAAACTCGGAGCAACAACATGGTGCCATAGAGTCATGATTGTGCACTTCTTGAAAATTATTTCGAAAACCCCAGCTTTTGTTCCAGCCTCGGGCGGCAGCTTCCTCCTCTCTGCAAGGTACCTGATAGCTGCAGATGCTGCACAGAACAAGGAACAGCTGAACAGCCACCCCTACTTTCATATTTGTGAAAGGGTCGTTCAAATCGAGTAGGCTATTTAATTATAGCCACTTTTAGCTGTTGCGTGTCCAACTTTTGCAATGCTTCTAGGTACTCATTCGACAGATCACTGCTCATTAAATTGTACGTCATCATCGCTGATATCCTCGTGGCTATATAAGGGCTAAATGAAGGTCGACATGACGTGAGCGCGCGCATGCGTTGCGTCATGTTGGCGAGAACAACAGCGTCTATAGTTCGACCAATGGTTTGACGCACTGGCGCAGCCAACTAACCGGAATGCACGCTGTAACGTAGGACTATAAACGCGATTTATCTTCCTTATTGCTGTCATCTCGTTGCTGCAGACGCGAAAAGCGTCTCCCGTTGCCCCCGCATAAGATGGATGTTTTTTCTCATCGATGCTGAAGTCCCGCCCGGCTTGAACGTTTGGCGATACCTCTGAGGCAAGCACAACTTTTGGTTTGAAAGCGGCACATAGCACCTGCCGCGATTCCCCCTTTATAAGCCCACAATACATAGAAGCTAGCTTATACAGATCTTGAAAACCTATTCGGGGAACCTAATACGCGAATAGATGTTGGCACTACACATTCCATAAAAATACAAATGTTCAACGACTTATCCGCAGCAACTTGCGAGGCGCGCTGCCAAAACGGGCTTTCTTTGAGGATGTGAAATTTCCTCACAAAAAGAACAGAGAAAAATGACGGGAAGGTTTCTGTTTAGAATATTCACGCAAATAAGAAAAAAGCAAGTAGCAACAACACCTAGCTGTAAAGTTAACACACAGATTTTGAGCACGTCAGAACGATCGTATATGCGTCCATTCCTTTCATCTACATCCGCAGTTATTCTTTCTTGCTTATTTTTGTTTGTATTCCCGAGAATTGTGCTGTGACCGCGGCGGTAGCAGAGCCTCCAATTGCCTACAAGCGCGAAATTTTCAAACCATGTCTGACTGATCGAAGACACCACTGTAGGTTAGGTTAGATGAGTCATAGAATTCTTAACTGCCTAACGTTTAGCCCCGCAGCGTTCCCAGAAAAACTACGGGGTCAGTCCCCCCCCCCCCCAATTTCCATCTTCTCATTAGCTCTAGTACAACCGCTGTCCAAAGCCGTAAAAAGCGCTGAAACTTCTCCCGTTTTTATTTTTACAGATAAGTGTTAAGTGCTGTTCAAATTCAGCGAAAATATATCGTGTACTTAGGCGCGTTCAAGACAGGGTGCATGTGTGGTATTCGGGAAACAAGAGGTTAGGTCCAGAGAGAATTAACACTATATCGTACAATCTATATGCAACCTAACACTATATCGTGCAAACCCGCAAAGGGCGGACAAATCAGTGGATCTCTTAGGAAAAGTACGACCCAGAGTGCCGTACTTTTCGTCGACAATTAAGATAGCCTAGCCACCTAAGGAATTATCTTCCTGAGCTATGTCAAATGCTAGGTTGCGGTAGTCGGAAGTTCAATTCCCCCCCCCCCCTTTTTCTTTTTTTTAACATTCTTCAGTGCAGTACATCTGCGGGCTTGGAGTGACGCCTGACCCTGACGAAAGATGCCGAGCGCGCGTGGGGCTATACTAATCTAGGTACAACCAAATTAGGAAGGCCCACTAAGCTTGAACAAAGACACTCCCTCACTAGAACAGGAGTTGGCCTCCCTGGTGCAGTATTCGGCCACAACCTCCCTGATGATATCTACACTTAACCAATGGCCATCAGTCCCCAGCAGCTGCGGAGCACCTGACCAAGGCGACGGTCAGACCGTAACCCAGCAGAGGGTGCTAAGAACCTCTGGGTCCGGACAGGCCGCCAAAGGAAAGTGACCCTGTCAACCTTTACCAGCCGAAATATGTCGAGTGAAGCTAGCTTAACAGGACTCTGAGGAACTGTCAGACGTTGCTTGGGATATTATCGGCCTTAGTGAGATTAGAAGAACTGTAGAGGCTTGCACATCGCTAAATAACGACCATGTACTGTGCTATAGAGGTCTCCCTGATAGGCAATGTGGGGTAGGATTCATGATCCATAAGGTCATAGCGGGCACATTGACGAATTCTACAGCACTAATGAGAGGGTAGCAGTAGTCGTAATTAAACTTAATAAGCGGTATAGATTAAAGGTAGTACAAGCCTGCTCTCCAAGATCAGTCAAGACGATGAGGAAGTAGATCATTTTTATGAAGATGTTGAATTAGCGATGAGAAAAGTGCGAACTCCGTATCGAGTAGTAATGTTTGACTTCAATGTAAAAGTGGGGGGAAGCAGGCAGGTGGACAGGCAATTGCCAACTACGGCCTCGATTCTAGAAACGCTAGAGGAGAAATGCTGGTAGAATTCGCAGAAATGAATATGCTGAGAATAATGAACAGCTTTTTCAGGAAACGTAGGAACAGAAACTGCACCTGGAAAAGCCCAAATGGTGAAAAAAGAAATGAATCTGATTTCATACTTTCTGCCGATCCCAGCATAGTCTAGGGTGTAGAAGTGATAGATAGGGTAAAGTGCAGTGATCATAATTGAGTGAGGGCTAGGATTCATCTCAATTTGAACACAGAAAGACTAAAATTGGTCAAGAAAAAACAGGTCAACTTAGAGTCACTAAGGGTAAAAGCAGACAAATTTATGCTGGTACTTGCAAACAAATATGCAGCCTTAGAAGAGAAAGATGATGATAATTACATAAAGGTAATGAATTAAACGGTAATGAGGCTGGCTTCAGAGGCAGCAATTGAAGTGGGAGGTAAGGCACCAAGGCAACCAGTAGGCAAGCTCTTCGAGTAACAAAGGACCTCATAAAGAAATGAAAAAGAATGAAAGCGTCCAACTCAAGAGATAAGATAGCTTCAATAAAACTTGGTGCTGGGCTAGTTGGTGATGCATCTTTAAAACTAATAGTAGCGCTAAAAGGGACGAACACACGGTGAAAAGACGACACAATGACGAGGGAACGCTACTGAGAACTGGTTTATTTTTGAAAAGAGTTCAAATTTAATACGAGCACAACACATGTGCACAACTCAAGTGCGCCAGCCTTTTTTACAAATAATGATATCGCAATATCGCAACCAGTCACGGGAAGTGAAATGATAAAAGAACAAGCAGCATGAAGTGAAACAAATGACGAATAAAAGACAGCAACAGACGAAAAGTCATATGTTACGGTTTTACACATCTCTCCACAAGTGTGCGTTCAGCCGAGTATAAATTTATCGAAACATAGCTGATGCACAGACCCGCCTTTATCGAATGTGGAATGTTTCCAGCAACACTTCAGCTTTAGCGCTTGCACTTCTGCCCAGAATCTTTGCTTCTTTGATCCGTGACATGCACTCGCAAACCATCACATGCGAAATTAAATTCGCAAGGCTGTCTTGGGGCCCTATAACGTAAAACTATTCGAATATATTTTTATTCCAATCTCCTGTCGTCAAATTTGCGTAACCGCCAACGCAAGCATCGGGCGGTCACCCGCAGGGTTGTCTCAACAGACCAATCAAACGTCCTTCTCGTTCAAAGAAGGTCAGTTTTGTTTGCTTGAAAAACGAATAACATTGCCTACACTGAGCGGCTTCTCTTATCGAATTGGCTGACAAGGGGCGAGATGCACGCTCAAGTGGAGAGGGATTCGATAGGGCCGAGCCACTGCACTGGAAGTTGATAACCGGATAAGAGGGTGGTGCCGGCGTCTGCGATTCGTCCGCTTTCCCTTAGCGTGCAGTGGCTGGTCGAAAATCGCGGTGGCATGCAACGGAAGCTTAAGAACGACGCTAAAACGGATCCTCAGCATGAAGAGTCCGCAGAACGAGGCCGTAACCGTGCCGAAAGTGCTCGAAAACGTTACACGGCCATGCAAGAAGTTTTATTATACGCAAATAAACCCATGCTCTCCGGCAGGTGCGAGTAGCCAGCGCCTGAGCGATCGGCGGCAGCCATCTTTCATTCCTTCCGGAACGGGGCAGCCTCCGGCTATTCAGAAGAAAATTCAGTTTTCTTCGGCATATTAATGCATCTTTATTGCATACACGTCACTTTGACGCCTTGAGTTGTTGCGGTTTTGTGACGTCGCGTGACAGGCAGGTGAAATGGGTGCATCCCGAAAACTTTTGACCAATAGCCGGGGGCTAATGGCGAAGCGGCGTCGAATCATAAATAACTATTTTTCTTTTTTCTGTCCTATCATGCATAATCAGTCTGTACACGTCGTACCAGATGGGGAGCTATCGCAGTTTTCGGGACGTCGCGTGTAAGACAGGTGAAGTGTGGGCGGTGCGTAAAAAGTTTTTGACCAATCGCGGAGGGCTGATTACAGAATTGGAATAGAAATGTTGGAATATTTTTACGTTATAGCGCCTTTGGTTTGTTAAGTTTTGATAATGTTCCCTTAAGCGGCCATTGGAGGCAGCGCCCCGTCTGCCCAATATAGCACTTGCCGCAGCACAGGGGAATAAGGTATACCATTCCTAGGGCACACCTGACGAAGACATCTTCATGCTGCTTTTTGCAACTGCGCTGACCTTCACCGCAGAGGCGGGGGTACAGCTTCGCCAACTTGTTTGGCGCAGAGAAAACAAGCGGCACGTTGTGCCTGCTGGCCACTTTTCTTTAGGTTGTCTGAACCCTTATGAATCTAAGGCACCACCTCAGGTTTGGTCTTCACGCGTTGAGGTGCAGTCTTCATTCGTCGGGACCAAATTTCTTGAGGAGGGTTTCAGCGACTGCTAAAAGTACCGAGCAAGGGAAGGCTTCGGCCAAAAGCCTGCGACCCTTATTGCCAAAGCTAAAAAGCATTTCGTGCGGGCACGACTTTTGAAGCGCCGATTCTATACAGAGCTATTCGATTGCTTTTTTTACGGTCTTAGAATGAGACGATTCATAGGGCAAAAGCAAACAACCATCGCCTTTCCGGGGCAGCCGCTCTACCATCTGAGCTAACCAGGCGGCTAGCAGATGGCAGGCGAAGTCGAATTTATCAACAACTCAGAAGCAAAGGTAAGAGCTTGAAGTAATAGTTCTGCGGAAACCCGCAAGTAATTAATAAAGGGAAAATGAGACATCCACCCGACCGTAGCTAAGTGATACAAAGGAAACCCATACGATTTCCTCGAAAGAAAAGCTTCGCAGTTGAAGAAAAATTCGTCCTGGTGCGGGACTCAAACCCGAGACAACCGCCTCTCTGGGGCAGTCGCTCTACCATCTGAACTAACCAGGCGGCTAGCAGATGGCAGGCGAAGTCGAATTTATCAACAACACAGAAGCAAAGGCAAGAGCTTGACCTAATAGTTCTGCGGCAAGTGCTATATAGGGCTATATCGGGCAAGTGCTATATTGCCTCAATGACCGCTTAAGGGAACACTCTCAAAAATTAACAAACGAAGACAAGCTTGCGAATTTAGTTTCGCATGTGATCGTTAGCGGGTGCGTGCCACGATTCAAAGAAGCAAAGATTCTGGGCAGAAGTGCAAGCGGAGTTTTGCTGAAGGCATTCCACATGCAAAAGAAAAGCGGGTCTGTGCAACAGCCATGTTTCGATAAATTTGCACTCGGCTGAACGCATACTTGTGCAGAGATGTGTAAAACATATAGCTTTTCATCCCTTGCTGTGTTTTTTTGGTCATTTGTTTCACTTCTTGCTGCTTGGTTTATTTTTAACATTTCACTTCCCGTGACTGCTTGCGATATTGCGATATCATTATTTGTAAAAAAGGCTGGCGCACTTGGGTTGTGCGCATGTGTTGTGCTCGTATTAAATTTGAACCCTTTTCAAAAATAAACCAGTTCTCAGTAGCGTTCCCTCGTCGTCGTGTCGTTTTTTCACCGCCGTATGTTAGTTCCTTTAACGCTACCATCAGTTTTAAAGATAAGATAGAATTCGCGGAACTGTCAAAACTGATCAACAAGGCTAAAATAAGTGATATTCGAAATTATAGCGTGAGAAAGACTGAAGAAGCCGTAAAAAATGGACACAGCCTGAAATCAGCGCGAAGGAAAATTGGTATAGGACAAACCAAGATGAATACATTGAAAGATAGGCAGGGTGATATCATCAGCAATCTCGAAGGTATAATAAAAGCAGCGGAAGAATTCTATACTGACCTGTACAGTATACCCAGAGGACTCGGGAGTTCTCTATTTGAAACAATAAAGAACAGGATACAGAAACTCTTCCTATAACTACAGATGAGGTCAGAAGGTTGCAAGACGTGAAACGGGGGAAAGCGGAAGGAGATGCAACAACAGTCGATTTTGTGAAAGATGGAGGAGACATAATGCTAGAAAACCTGCCGGCTCTCTATACGAAGTGTATCAACGGCAAGGGTCCTACAAAACTGGAAGAATGCAAGCATTATACTAAAAAGGGAGACACCCGCCGTGGTTGCTCAGTGAAAGTTCACTTGGGCCTAGTTGGTACATAATTCAGAACTTAACGTTACAGCGGAAACACCTAAGACGAACCACAAAAGGAAGACACGACACACACTGGCGCTGACTAACAATTTTTTAAGTCTTTTAGAATATTACCTTTGAGCTACTTTTATTGTTTTTAATTACCAACCGTATTTACAACGGAATGGTATTTGTATTGGGTCATGTGTTGCTCCCGCTTTTGTGGATATCTTTTTTGTCTAGTGTGGATCATTCTTTAGACCATGCTTTTATTGAGGGGAAAGTTTTAAAAGTTTTTAGATATGTCGATGATTTTTTGTTTTTTTTTTTTATCGCTTGGCTCGTCCAACCAGGATACGATCAATAAGGTTTTAGAGGATTTTAAGGTACATGGACAAGGTCTTGTGTTTACCCACGAGTCCACAAAACAATGTGTTGCAGTTCTTGGAACTGAAGCTTGAATTCTGTGAACGCCATGTGTGTTGGGCGTATCAACCCCGTGCGAAAAAGGAACTTTTGTCCTTCAGGTCTGCGCACTCGAAGATTGTGAAAAGAGGCATTGCGTCGTCATGTATGGAATTGGCTCTTAAGAGTTCGTGTGTGCACAAGATGCAAGAAAGTTTTGATAATCAGATCATCCGACTTTTGGCAGCTGGGTTCACTGTGTCGCTTTTGACTGCCGTGATTGATGCTCTGATTGAGAGAAGAAAAACTACAATAAGGCCGGCCACCGAACGTGAAACGCGAAGGCCTGCGGTGGTCCCTTATATGCATAAGGTGACCCATCAACTCAAGAAAGTTGCTTGCAGGCATTGTGTTCCTTTGGCAATTTCTGCGCCAAACAAGCTTTCAAAGCTATGCTCCCGCACCTGCGGAGAGAGCAGAGGAGGATACGAAATTCGGCATGGTGCCTCGTACGTGTCGTGCGCTGTCGGCGTGGTTTATGGCATTCCACTCTCATGTGGTAAGACATACGTTGGCCAGACAGGGCGTTGCGTCAATGAGCGACTCAGGGAACATGCGCAAAATGTAAACAAAAGTGTAGATAGAGGAGCGCACCTTGTTGCGCATATAAACTCTTGCAGCAATTGTGAGGCGCGACTTCATCGGACGTTAATTCTTGGCAAAAGCAAGAATGAGTATCCGCGGCCTGCCTTAGAGGCCTACCACATAAAAATGCAATAAGCTCTTTGGCCTGAAATTCTTAACAGAAGGCACAAGCTATTCCCGTTCATAACGGCGTCCTCGTGGCGATTTCGCTTTTGCCGCTTTCAGTGCAGCCCGAAAGGCAAGTTGCTGCGCTTTTGGAACATTTTCCATTGCTTTGTCGACTTCGCTTACTGAAACTTCTGGCAAACGACGCGTTAGTGTACCCAGCTTTCGTTTTGCTTTTTCGCGAAAGACAGTGACCCTAATGGCCTTTTTCCTTAGGTTCTTAATTTCCCATTGTGGCTTCAGTTTTGTGCATTTCTTCTTTTTTTCGGGGCGGCACCTAACTATACCCACAATTTTTTTTTCCTTTTTCTTGCATGGAAGGCACACGCTTTGATCTGACAGCACCATGCATTTCTTGTTTCGCAACACACCCTGCCTTTTCACGGCCCTCATTGAAGATGAAATGCCTGGAAACAACTCACATTTTCACCCAATGCAAATCTTGAGGGCATCGATGTCGCGAAGAAATGTAGTTACATTCTTCTGGCTTGTTAGTTAAGTCTGAATATTTCCATTTTTCTCGATGTCGTCGATGTAGCTGCACGCGGGACAAGCAAACCTCTTGAACTAACTTCAACCGTCAAGTATTGTCTGACTACTACGGACTTTTCAATGCGTACAATGCCCCCGGACTCTTCGAGCTTGTAGAAAATGACCTGGCTGGTCGAAGCCTTCACATGCCATGACTCATATGCTTGACCGTCCTGCATAACAGCAAACCAGGGCGCAGTTTCTAGCGTGCTGACTTCGGCGCATTCACCGCCATCCACGCTGTCACTAGCGTCAATTTCGTCATACAAACTCCCGTCACTTTGGCAGGAAGCAACTTGGGCGGGAACCACTGTTCTAACTTTGGGTGTTTTTCTTGCTTACGTGGGGGCCTTTGGTTTTGACAGATGCTCAGGTATGTTTGGAAAAATTCGAGGTGGGGCGCACTCAGTCAGTGTCCACCTGCCTCGTGGTATTGTTACGGTTTGGCCATAACGACGTACGCGTAACAGCTTACGATGTCTCCTGGCTCAAAATGAATGTCATAAACGTATAGTTAAGTTTGTTCTTTTCTCCTTGAAGTCGACCAAATTCTCTTCAAGGCGATTATCGGCGTTCATGAAGCAGGAGGCAGGTTGGAGGTAACAAAACTTGAAGATATATTGCAACGAAAATATTTACACAGTCAAATGCAGAGTTAACAAAAGAACACTGATGCAAAACACACCAGTAAACAGCGCCTTACTCTTCTATTTTTTCCTAAGTTAGAGCCTAGGATAACTGTCACTACATACGACTAACCGAGTCTCACTGTTCTGCCACTAAGTGGTTACGGCCCAGACTATCATTGCACCGTACGGAGTCTTACTGGTCTATCAGGTTTAGTGATTACAACCCAGACTGAGGAACAAGCACCTCTTCTCGATTGTTATAGGTGAAAGAGACAAAGATAAAGGGCGGTAAGACCACTAGCCCATCCCACAGAAGCAGTTGCCAATGAGTGTTGAAAGTTTGCTTAGGCCACAGCCCAAAGGGATGGCCTTACTCTCAAAAGTAAATGCATGGGAAAACAATCCTGTTTTTTTTTCTTCCCACAGCTTCGTTTTTCCCTCCTATTTCCACGTGGTCAGTGACGGCCTCAGCAAACACGCCAGGCACGCACGATTTATTGAGGCCATCTCGAACCTCAGCGGCGTTTCTAGCCAGCAGGGGCCTCGGGCGCTGGTGTCCCAACACCGCGGAACGCAGTTCCCCCTCAAGGTTTTTCCGCGTGGAAAAATAATGACCGCTGGCGGCATCCGGACTCGGTGTTCTTAAGACGCCGTTTTCCGAACGCGATCTCCGCATGGGCCACCGCGCCTCTATCTATACGGCCCGCACTGCTAGTTGTAACTCGGCACCACGCGGGCTCTCCTCGGCGCTCAAAACAAGATACACGTGGTTCCCGCCGGATGCGTAGGGGCGTGGCCCCCGCTCCGTACGGGCAACACGTGGTCAACATCGCTACGCTCCTCTAAACCTCGGCAGCGTCTCTAACCAGCAGGGGACTCGGGAGCCGGCGCCACAACGTCGCGTACCACCGACCCACTCGAGGTTTATCTGCGTGGACCTACTTTGACCATCGGCGGAACGCCAACCCAGTGCACGTAAGAGCGCGTTCTCCGAATCCGTTCTCCGCATCCGCACCACTCCCCCCCCCCCCCCCCCCCGGCGCGCGCCGCGGCTTGTCACCCGACACCACGCGGGCCGTCCGACCTGTCAAAAACAGAAACGGTTGCTGCCCAGACGCGCTGGGGAGTGGACGCCCCCTATTCACAAAACAGGTGGGCAACTCGCGGCATTGCGAAAGTATACAAAACAATCATGCTGCCCTACACCGCCCATTCTGCATGTTCGACAGATGAGCGGCCTAACACGTATGTTTTTGACGTCACCTTAAAGTTCTTCCGCGGGATCGCGTTTTCCCACGCCTTCAAAACGTAAGGGTCCTTTGGGGGCCTGAAAAATGTCGCGGCACGGGATTTGCTGCTGCAGAAGCATATCCGGAACGACAGCCCAGCGCGCTGCAGGTCGGCATGTTGAGAATCCGCGCTGACACTTCACGGCATCCACTAAAACACGTAAGGACCCTCACTACACAGTTAATACGTTTGCGGAAAGCGTTAAAGGAAGAAATACAGGCGTGATAAACGCGCGAGCACCAACAACGTCACAAAAACACATGGGTGAGGCAACCTCGCTCTTCGGATGGTTGTTATGAGCGTCACCAAGGTTGCGCCACCAAGCTCTTGCTATTATACTGCCTACTGTCCTACCTAGGTTAAAGAATAAAATAAAAAAAAGCACTATGAACTCCCACAACCAAATTTTCTGATACCGTATTGCGAGCTGTGCTTTTGTACGTCACCGTTTTTTGTCGTTTCACTACTTTTCTTCCACCAATCCTCCAATTGCCTCTTACTAATCCCTATTGTGGATATGCTGACTTTTTCACTGCTCTCGATGAACCCAGGGGCTTCAAGGAGGCCAGTGGTGCCTAAATCGACCGCTGGGTAGAGGTCTTCACATTCTAATAAAACACGATCCATAGTTTCCCTAGCTTTACAGCAGAAGCACATGCTTCTTTCTTCTTATATCTCGCTTTATAGGTGCGTGTTCTAAGGCATCCCGATCTCGCTTCGAAAAGTAATGAGCTTCCCTTTGAGTTATCATAAATTGTTTCTTTCTAGATTTCGTTTTTTCCTCTTAAGTAGTTACTCATGGCAGGTTTTTTTTCCATTGCCCCCATCCATCATATTATTTCAGCCTCTCTGACTTTCCGCTTGACGTTCTTTGTTGCTGTGTTGTCCACCCTACAGGCCGCATACTTGCTGGCAAGCTTCCTAGTTCTTTTCCTCTACTGTGAATCAATGTTTTTTTTCTTTACACATACATCAACACTCTGCCAGCCCATTTACTTTCTTCCATATTCCTCATTCGCTCTTCATACTCAATTTTACTAAGAACTTCCCCTCACTTCAAGACTAGTCCAGCCGATATCACCCTGCACAACTTCATTTGCAGTCTTCCCGTGAGCGCCGAATGCGAGGCGACCCACAGCCCTTTGGTTCCCATCGACTCCTGATTGTACCCCTGATTTAAAGCAAACAACCGCATTTCCAAAAGTAAGTCCTGGAACCATTACACCTTTCCACATAGCTCGGAGCACCTCGTACCTATTTTATCCGCATAGCGTCTGTGCTTCGTTATGGCCGCATTTCTCTTCCCCTCACTGTTATTGTTGTCCTGTGTTTCCATATATGTATTGCCTTCGCTTATCCATACACCAAGGTATTTATATTCTGTTACGCGAGGCATTTCCTGGCCTTGTATCGTCACTGTCTGTTCACTGTTTTCATTGAATACCATAACACCTGATTATCTAACGCTAAGTTTCAAACCTAAATTGTTGCCTTCCTGTCCACAGATATTAGCCAGGCGTTGCAAATCACTTTGCTTGTTAGCTAGCAACACAATGTCGTTCGCATAAAATAAACCTCAAAGACGCTCCTCTACTACTGTACCCGCCTATTTGTATGAGAGACTAAACGCGACATTACTTCCTTCTAGAGCCCTGTCCATCATCACCATGTACATCATAAACAGCAGTGGCGATAAAGGGCACCCCTCCCTCAGCCTCTTGTTGATATTGTCACGTGGTAGTCACGTTAAAGAACACAGTAGCAGTACTGTGAAAGCCAAAACTAATTTTTATTGGTCGAACCTGTGCCCACAAAGACAGGCTACCCTTAAAGCACAACGATAGCGGCGAACACAGTCGGCGATCGTCGGAAAACTGATCAGCGGGTCAAGCGCGTCGGCTTTTATACATCAGTCGTCGAATGTTCCAGAGTAATCGCCGGGACCCGCGTGCCTTTCACAAAGGTCTAGACTATTCGCGTCGCACATACACAAGGTTCGGGGACAACAGACAGCGGATAGAAGCATCGATAACATTCTAGAAAATTCCGATACATGTAGGCGCGTCCTGCGCTGAGAGATAACATTTCTTAGACGGCAAAAGCGCGCACCCGTAAAAGATAAACGAGTTCAAGTGTCAATTCCCCCCTCTCAAAAGGTATCGTCCCGATGCTACAAACATAACAGAAGAGTGAAACACGAAAGGACACTTATTAAACAAAGAAAGCAAAACAACAAAGAAACAAAGTCCAAGGTGACACAGTCCAAAAAAGTCCAAAGTTTAGCTATGTGAAGTCCCCAAAGTTCATTAGCGCTAGTGGAACGACTTAAGTCGCACAACATGAACTACTTCATGTCGTGAGCGGCGACGCTGTGATAGCGTAATGCCGTCTGGCACGACCTCATAGTCGAGTGCGCCAATGCGTCGGATGACCTTGTATGGTCGGAAATAGCGGCGTAAAAGCTTCTCGCTAAGTCATCGTCGGCGTATAGGGCTGCAAACCCAAACACGGTCGCCGGGCTGATACTCGACGTAACGTCGTCGAATGTTGTAAAGTCAGCTGTCGGTCCTCTGTCGATTCTTGATCAGCAGGCGGGCGAGCTGTCGGGCTTCTTCGGCGCGCTGGAGAAAGGTGGCGACGTCAAGGTTCTCTTCGTCGCGGACGTGCGGCAGCATGGCGTAGAGAGTAGTCGTCGGATTCCTGCCGTAAACCAGCTTGAACGGCATGACCTGTGTTGTTTCTTGCACCGCCGTGTTGTAAGCAAAGGTTACATAGCGCAGGATCGCGTCCCACGTCTTGTGCTCGACGTCGACGTACATTGCTAGCATGTCGGCGAGGGTTTTGGTCAGGCGCTCCGTGAGACCATTCGTCTGCGGGTGGTAGGCAATTGTCCTTTTGTGGCTTGTTTGGCTGCATTGCAGAATGGCTTGGGTGAGCTTTGCTGTAAAGGTCGTTCCTCTATCGCTGATGAGGACTTCTGGGGCGCCATGTCGCAGCAGGATGTTTTCGAGAAACATTTCGCCACTTCAGCTGTGCTTCCTTTCGGTAGAGCTTTAGTTTCACCGAAGCGGGTGATATAGTCCGTCGCCAAGACGATCCACTTATTTCCGGATGTTGATGTCGGAAACGGTCGCAACAAATCCATTCCGATCTGCTGAAATGGTCGGCAGTGAGGTTCGATCGACTGTAGTAATCCTGCTGGCCTTGTCGGTGGTGTCTTCTGTCGTGGACAGTCTCGGCATGTCTTGACGTAACGGGCAACGTCGAAGGGCAGACGCGGCCAGTAATACCTTTCCTTTATTCACGACAGCGTCCGGGAGAATCCGAGGTGCCCAGCGGTTGGATCGTCATGTAGGGCTTGCAGTACTTCTGAACGCAGCGCTAACGGAACAAAGAGAAGGTAGTTGGCGCTGACTCGTGAGAAGTTCTTCTTCACGAGCAGGTTCTTTTGTAGCGTGAACGAAGACAATCCGCGCAAATGCCTTTGGGACAACGTCGGTGTTCCCTTCCAAATAATCGACGAGGCCTTTTAGCTCCGGGGCTGCTCGCTACTGTTTAGTGAAATCTTCCGCGCTTATTATTCCAAGGAAGGCGTCGTCATCCTCGTCGTGTTGCGGTGGGGGATCGATGGGGGCGCGTGATAGGCAGTCGGCGTCAGAGTGTTTTCGTCCGGACTTGTAGGTTTCCATGACGTCATATTCTTGCAGTCTGAGGCTCCACCGCGCCAGCCGTCCTGAAGGGTCCTTTAAGTTAGCTATAGCCAACAAAACGCGTGATTGTCGCTGACGACATTGAATGGCCTGCCATATAGGTAAGGGCGGAATTTTGCTGTAGCCCAAATGATGGCGTGGTATTCCTTTTCAGTCGTAGAATAATTGCTTTCCGTTTTTGACAGCGACCGGCTAGCATAAGATATCACCCGTTCAAGTCCGTCTTTCCTCTGGACTAGGACCACACTGAGGCCTAGGCTACTGGCGTCAGTGTGGATTTCGTTATCGGCGTCCTCGTCGAAGTGTGCAAGTACCGGCGGCGACTGCATGCGTTGTTTGAGTTCTTGAAATCTGTCGGCCTGCAGCGTTTCCCACTTAAACTCGACATCACATTTGGTTAAATGTGTTAGCGGCTCTGCGATGCGTGAAAAGTCCTTGACAAAGCGCCTATAGTAGGCACACATGCCAAGGAATCTACGCTCTGCCTTCTTGTCGATGGGCTGCAGGAACTTCGCGATGGCAGCTGTCTTCTGCGGGTCGGGGCGGACTCCAGACTTGCTGATGATGCGGGCTCCAGACTTGCGGTGGGGGATCGATGGGGGTGCGTGATAGGCAGTCGGCGTCAGAGTGTCTTCGTCCGGACTTGTAGGTTTCCATGACGTCATATTCTTGCAGTCTGAGGCTCCACCGCGCCAGCCGTCCTGAAGGGTCCTTTAAGTTAGCTATAGCCAACAAAACGCGTGATTGTCGCTGACGAATTTGAATGGCCTGCCATATAGGTAAGGGCGGATTTTTGCTGTAGCCCAAATGATGGCGAGGTATTCCTTTTCAGTCGTAGAATAATTGCCTTCCGTTTTTGACAGCGACCGGCTAGCATAAGATATCACCCGTTCAAGTCCGTCTTTCCTCTAGACTAGGACCACATTGAGGCCTAGGCTACTGGCGTCAGTGTGGATTTCGTTATCGGCGTCCTCGTCGAAGTGTGCAAGTACCGGCGGCGACTGCATGCGTCGTTTGAGTTCTTGAAATCTGTCGGCCTGCAGCGTTTCCCACTTGAACTCGACATCACATTTGGTTAAATGTGTTAGCGGCTCTGCGATGCGTGAAAAGTCCTTGACAAAACGCCTATAGTAGGCACACATGCCAAGGAATCTACGCTCTGCCTTCTTGCCGATGGGCTGCAGGAACTTCGCGATGGCAGCTGTCTTCTGCGGGTCGGGGCGGACTCCACACTTGCTGATGATGCGGGCTCCTGATTTGCGGTGGGGGATCGGTGGGGGCGTGTGATAGGCAGTCGGCGTCAGAGTGTTTTCGTCCGGACTTGTAGGTTTCCATGACGTCATATTCTTGCAGTATGAGGCTCTACCTCGCCAGCCGTCCTGAAGGGTCCTTTAAGTTAGCTATAGCCAACAAAACGCGTGATTGTCGCTAACGACTTTGAATGGCCTGCCATATTGGTAAGGGCGGAATTTTGCTGTAGCCCAAATGATGGCGAGGTATTCCTTTTCAGTCGTAGAATAATTGCCTTCCGTTTCTGACAGCGACCGGCTAGCATAAGATATCACCCGTTCAAGTCCCTCTTTCCTCTGGACTAGGACCACACTGAGGCCTAGGCTACTGGCGTCAGTGTGGATTTCGTTATCGGCGTCCTCGTCGAAGTGTGCAAGTACCGGCGGCGACTGCATGCGTCGTTTGAGCTCTTGAAATGTGTCGGCCTGCAGCGTTTCCCACTTGAACTCGACATCACATTTGGTTAGATGTGTTAGCGGCTCTGCGATGCGTGAAAAGTCCTTGACAAAGCGCCTATAGTAGGCACACATGCCAAGGAATCTACGCTCTGCCTTCTTGTCGATGGGCTGCAGGAACTTCGCGATGGCAGCTGTCTTCTGCGGGTCGGGGCGGACTCCAGACTTGCTGATGATGCGGGCTCCAGACTTGCGGTGGGGGATCGATGGGGGCGCGTAATAGGCAGTCGGCGTCAGAGTGTTTTCGTCCGGACTTGTAGGTTTCCGTGACGTCATATTCTTGCAGTCTGAGGCTCCACCGCGCCAGCCGTCCTGAAGGGTCCTTTAAGTTAGCTATAGCCAACAAAACGCGTGATTGTCGCTGACGACATTGAATGGCCTGCCATATAGGTAAGGGCGGAATTTTGCTGTAGCCCAAATGATGGCGAGGTATTCCTTTTCAGTCGTAGAATAATTGCTTTCCGTTTTTGACAGCGACCGGCTAGCATAAGATATCACCCGTTCAAGTCCGTCTTTCCTCTGGACTAGGACCACACTGAGGCCTAGGCTACTGTCGTCAGTGTGGATTTCGTTATCGGCGTCCTCGTCGAAGTGTGCAAGTACCGGCGGCGACTGCATGCGTCGTTTGAGTTCTTGAAATCTGTCGGCCTGCAGCGTTTCCCACTTGAACTCGACATCACATTTGGTTAGATGTGTTAGCGGCTCTGCGATGCGTGAAAAGTCCTTGACAAAGCGCCTATAGTAGGCACACATGCCAAGGAATCTACGCACTGCCTTCTTGTCGATGGGCTGCAGGAACTTTGCGATGGCAGCTGTCTTCTGCGGGTCGGGGCGGACTCCAGACTTGCTGATGACGTGGCCTAGGAACGGAAGCTCATCGTAAGCGAAGCGGCACTTTTCTGGCTTCAGAGTGAGCCCTAATGACTTGATGGCCTCTAATACTGTCACAAGCCGCCTAAGGTGATCGTCGAAATTTCCGGCGAAGACAACGACGTCATCCAAGTAAACAAGACACGTCTGCCACTTCAATCCTGCCGACACGGTGTCCATGACGCGCTGAAACGTTGCAGGCGCCGAGCATTGTCCTAATGGCATAACCTTGAAATTATAGAGGCCGTCTGACGTGATGAAGGTGGTCTTTTCGCGATCCCTTGCGTCGACTTCTATTTACAGTAGCCACATTTGACGTCCATCGATGAGAAGTATTTAGCCTTGCAGAGCCGATCCAATGCGTTGTCTATCTGTGGGAGGGGGTGTAGGTCCTTCTTCGTGATCTTGTTCAGTAGACGATAATCGACGCAGAAACGTAGGGTTCCGTCCCTTTCCTTCACTAAAACAACAGTTGACGCCCACGGGCTTTTCGACGGCTGGATGATGTCGTCGCGCAGCATTTCGTCGACTGGTCTTATAGCTTCGCGTTCTCGCGTCGAAACTCGGTAAGGGCTCTGGCGGAGTGGTCGAGAGCAGTCTTCGTTCTTATGCGATGCTTTGCGACTGGTGTTTGTCGAATCCTCGATAACGTCGAAAAGCAGTCTTTTATCGTCGAAGCAGACTTCTGAGCGGTTGCTGCTTAATCATGGGGAGACTTGGGTTTGTGTCGAAGTCTGGCTCGGGAACTACGGTCATCGGAGTAGATGCGACAGAATCCGAGAGGACAAACGCATTGCTAGTTTCCAGAATTTCCTCGATGTATGCGATGGTCGTGCCCTTGTTGATGTGCTTCAACTCTTGGCTGAAGTTTGTCAGCAACACTTCAGTTTTCCCTCCATGCAGTCGAGCGATCCCTCTTGCGACGCAAATTTCGCGGTCGAGCAGTAGACGTTGGTCACCTTGATGACGCCTTCTACGTCAGCGGGCGTTTCGGTGCCGAGCGAAATAACAATGGTGAAGCAAGGCGGGATGCTCACTTGATCTTCGAACACACTCAAGGCGTGGTGACTACGAGGGACCTCCTGCGGTAGCGCTTGATCTTCGGACAGCGCTATTGACTTCGAATTCAGGTCGATGATTGCGTCATGTAGGTTCTAGAAGCCCATGCCGAGAATGACGTCTCGTGAACACTGTTGGAGGATAAAGAAGGTGGCAGGGTAAGTCCGGTCATGAATGGTAATCCTTGCCGTGCAGATTCTAGTCGACGTCATAAGGTGTCCTCCAGCAGTCCGCATTGACGGGCCTTCCCATGCAGTCTTAACTTTCTTCAATTGGGCTGCGATGGGTCCACTCATGACGGAGTAATCGGCTCCTGTGTCCACTAAGGCGGTGACTGCGTGGCCGTCGAGAAGCACGTCGACGTCGGTCGTTCTTTGTCTTGTGTTACAGTTAGGCTTTGGCGTCGGATCACGGATTCGTCGTGTTGACCTGTGGCTGGTACGTTGCGTGGTCAGGTGGTCTTTCGTTGGCGTATTCTTTGCTTCCAGACTTCATCGGGACGGCGGGGTGTCGTTGTTATGTCGTCGAGGTAGTCTCTTCGTAGTCTTCGTAGGCGGAGGAGGATCTTCGTCAGTTCGACGAACAGCAACCGCACCTCCATCGGTTGCTGCTTTTAGTTTTCCGGATATGGGCTCACGGATCGGCCCCGGGCTGGGCCAGTGTATGCACGGCGCTGCGGCGACAGGTAGCGGCCTGGTGACGGCAAACGGGACGGTCGTCGAGGGATCCACTGAGTAGCGGGGAGGTAGTCGGTGATGTCGCGCAGGCGTACACCTTGCCTCGTGCGCGCTACGTTTACGGCGAAGCCTCGCAATCCCAGGTCTCGGTATGGGCATCGGCGGTACACATGGCCGGCTTCGCCGCAGTAGTAGCAGTGCGGGCGGTGGTCGGGGGCTCGCCAAATGTCCGTCTTCCTAGCGTAGGTGCGCTGGGTGACGGGTGGGCGCGCTGACGGCGGAGGCGGTGGACGACGGAATTGGGCCGTCACAGGGCTCTGGCGCGGTCGCGGAGGAGGACCTTGACGGCGTGCGAGGGCGGCGTAGGTCATCGCTTGTGACTGGGGCTGTGGTAACGGAGGTGGAACCTTGAGAATTCCAAGCGATCGCTGAACCTCATCTTTCACGATGTCAGCGATCGAGGCTACTTGAGGCTGCGACGAAGGCAAGACCTTGCGCAGTTCTTCGCGCACAATGATCCTGATGGTCTCCTGGAGATCACCGGAGCCCAGTGCTTGGATGGCGCACTGAGGCGTCAGCACTTGGCGGTTATATTGCCTAGTGCGCATTTCTAAAGTTTTCTGAATCGTCGTTGCCTCTTTGAGGAACTCAGCTACGGTTTCCGGTGGGCTTCGGATTAATCCGGCGAAAAGTTCTTGCTTTACGCCTCACATCAAGAAACGCACTTTTTCGTCTTCGGACATTTGCGGGTTGGCGTGCCTGAAAAGGCGGGTCATCTCTTCTGTGAAGATGGCGATGGTCTCATTGGGTAGTTGGCCTCGGGTTTCCAGCAGCACTTTGGCCCTTTCTTTTCGTACAACGCTTGTGAACGTCCTCAGGGAGTTACTGCGGAACAGGTCCCATGTTGCAAGGGTGGACTCCTCCGAACCAAGTCCTCGCGGCATCTTACAAGGAGAAGTACACATGTCGTAGCTTATCCTCAGAGGTCCAGTTGTAGAAGGTCGTGATCCTTTGGAAGGTTTCGAGCCAGGTTTCCGGATCCTCCGACGTAGCACCACGGAAGGTAGGGGGCTCTATGGGTTGTTGAAGTACGATGGGTGACACTGGGGCTGCAATTGCGGCTGTATTGGCCGCAAACTTCTCGGTCTTCTCGGGTAGAAGTCCGTGCTCCGGGGGCAGCTGTTGTAGACGGCGGCTTGCTCGATGGTCCGGGACTACGTTTGTACTCTCTTAGCGGTCCAGGCTTGGATTACGGCTTGTCGTGGGCGTCCGGTACATGGACGAAAAGCACCTCCACCAGGTGTCACGTGGTACTGACGTTAAAGAACACAGTAGCAATACTGTGAAAGACAAAACTAACTTTTATTGGGCGAACCTGTGCCCACAAAGACAGGCTACACTTAAAGCACAACGATAGCAGCGAACACAGTCGGCGATCGTCGAAAATCTGATCAGCGGGTCAAGCGCGTTGGCTTTTATATATCAGTCGTCGAATGTTCCAGTGTAATCCCTGGGACCCGCGTGCCTTCCACAAAGTTCTACACTATTCGCGTTGCACATACATGGAATCAGATTACACAAGGTTCGGCGACAACAGACAGCGGATAGAAGTATCGATAACATTCTAGAAACTTCTGATACATGTGGGCATGTCCTGCGCTGAGCAATAGCATTTCTTAGACGGTAAAAGCGCTCACCCGTAAAAGGTAAACGAGTTCACGTGTCAATATGAACTTTGTCCTCGCTCCTCATACCTTTCCATTCAACGCAAACGGTATTTTCTAGGCAAATCTCTCTCAAAAGCTTTAGATAATCGTCACCTAAGCCGTCCCCTTCCAGAATATCCCACAAAATGTTGTTGTCTACGTTGTACTAGGCTCCTGTAGTGCCTAAAAAGGCCACGTATAACGGTCTGCCTTCTACTTTTGATATTTCAATACACTGAGTAAAAACGAATAGGTTATCATCGAAACGCCTACCTATTCTGAAGCCATTCTGAAGTTCTCCCAAAATGCCATTATTCTCTGCCAACACTTGAAGCTTTAATTTGATGGCCTGCATTGTTAGCCTGCAAAAGGACAGAAAGTTGGGCGAGTTCGTACGGTAACATGATCTTGGATTGTAGCGCGAAGTGACACGGACACAGAGTAGAAGCAGACAGGACGAGTGCTAACTCTCAACAAAATTTTTATTAAAACGAAGAACACACACACACACACGCGCACACACACACGCACACACACATACACACACACACACACACATATATATATATATATATATATATATATATATATATATATATATATGTGTGTGTGTGTGTGTGTGTGTGTGTGTGTGTGTGTGTGTGTGTGTGTGTGTGTGTGTGTGTGTGTGTGTGTGTGTGTGTGTGTGTGTGTATAGGTGATTGCAATAACAGCAGCATGAGTACGTGACAAGGTAAAAATATCAGTTAAACATATCAGGAGGTATGGAATTAGCATGGAATTTCTTTGAAGCCAGTAAAATCTTTCCAGAAACCAATGCCAAACCACACGGAAAATATTCGAGGCATACCACATCAAAAGATTAGGAGACACTTGCGTTAGCCATGCATCTTTGTCTCTGTTAGAATGCGAAGTTCAGTATATTCACAATACGTGTATTAATCTGAAGTAGTTTTTTGTTGTTTGCTTTTGGACTTCCATACCTCCTGATGTGTCCTTGGCACGTTCTTATGCTGCGGTTTTTGCAATCACCTATATATATATATATATATATATATATATATATGTTCGTCGTTCGAATCAAAATTTAGTTGAGAGTTAACGCTCGTCCTGTCTGCTTCTAGTCTGTGTCCGTGTCACTTCGCGCTACAATCCAAGATCTTGTTAGCCTGTGTATTACCGATGTAATGGTCAACGGTCTACATGAGTGGATTCTATCTTTCTCCCCCTTACCTTTATAAATTAAGTTCATTCTACTTTGTCGCCAACTGTCTGGTATTCGTCTATCTTTTAAATTTTTTTTCCACTGCTTTCACCAGACGTTTTGGTCCTAGTTCATTTATCAGCCTAACGGGGACCTCGTATAGCCCCGTGGCTGTGCGCTTAGGAATTTTCTCTTCAGCTTTCTTCCAGTTGAAATTTGTCAGCACCAGCTCCTTTTCCACTTGGGTCTATTTCATGCTCTTTTTTTCTTGAAATACAACCTCGTCATTGGATTGGAAAGATTCGGCTGGTATTTTTCGGATGTAATTTATTGCCGCCTCTCCTTCTAGTGTTTTCATCTTCGCCTAGGATATGTTATTGTGTTGTTGTTGACTTCCTGCCTAATAGTTTCATGTGGTTCCAAAATATTCTAGGTGCGGCCTTCTTTTTCTCACGTATTTCTGACAACCAACGTTCACTTTCACCTTTTAATTTTGCTTGCACCAGTATTTGAACCATAGACTTTTTCTCCCGTTATATTTCTTCCGGTATATTTTTTCCGGTAATTATAGAACAGAATCATTCAAAATTCGTTTCTGGTTCGAAGCATAGGCGATTGGAACAACTTGCCACATGATATAGTAGAATTACTGATTTATAATATTTTGTAAAGGCTGTTACCAATTACTTGTAAACGGTTGAGAATACGTTTTATTGTTAGATGTTTGTCGGTTGCAGTTGTTTCGGCGCATGGCTTTTTCGTTAGACCCATAAAGTGCTATAACTTGTTGTTTGTAACTCATGTTGTTTATTGCTTCACATTTGTTTATATGCTGTGCCTTCCTATGCTGATTGCTTTCTATTGAATTGTTTAAACATGTACTATGTGCCTTGTGATTGCCTTCTATGGAATTGTTTAAACGCCTACTATGTCCAGTTTGATGACAGCAATGTAACCGCAACTCCTGTCTTCGCTTGTGCTGACAGTATGAATAAATAAATAAATAAAAATTTCTCATTTACTGGTTACTTCATCCTGCAGCAACTGTGCTTTCTTTGCTTGCCTGTGCCCTCGAGATGCTTGCTGTAGTTCGGCGATCGCTTCACGTATCTTCCTGTTCCACCACCTTTTCGGTTTCTTTTTTCCTTTCCAACGAACATGTTGTTTCTCTTTCCGTATTTCTGTCGTTACTGCACTTAGCTCACTATATTCCCACTCTTTATTTGACCATTTGCCAAGTTCTTCCTCGACTCCAGTGACTATATTTGTTATTTGTTCAGCGTTCAAATTTGGACTGGCCATTTTGCACTCCTTGCTCTCTTTACCAACTACATATCCCATTTTCAAAATGAAGCGTTTATGGTCACTCCCTACGCTGCTATACCCTTCCTTATCAATGACGATTTCTCTCAACTTATCATGAATTTCTTCTTTCATCATTCAGTAATCAATGGTTGATTGCCGGTTTCCAACTGGCCACGTGATCTGCCCTTTGCACTTAGGCCCTGTATTCACGATCACGAGGTTATGTTGCTCACAAAGGTCTAGCATTGACTTCCCGTTGTTGCCATCTATAGCCATCTAAATCCTGTATGTGGGCATTCATGTCACCTAATAGGATGATTTCAGTACCATCCCGAAACCCTTGATATCAGCACTTATGCATTGCACTAACTCTCCGTTCAATTATTTTCCGTCCACAAATACGTTACGCGCAGCCAAGTTTTTCCCCACTCATTATACCTGATAACCAAAGATGCTCTTGACATTTTGAATTTACTCTTTTCCATTTGGCTCCCTGATAGATGAGCATTCCGACTCCCCCTCTCTTTGTTTCCGACTTGGTTCTGTTGCACCCTTCCACAACATATTTCTCAATCACTGGCGGCTCTTCCGAGTCTCTATGGTGCGTTTCTGTAACCGCTTACACCCCTATTTGTTCTTTGTTGAACTGCTCCTCAATCTCTACCCACTTTTTCTTTCTTCTTTTCCTTTTCTTTCCTGCGTGTTTATGTAGCCTATAGCATGGCGAGCTCTCTTACTTTGTGAGGATGCGCGACTCTCACGCGTCCCCTGACATGTTGTTTTTCCCGCATAGCTCCCGTCTCCTGTAGTGCGGCTTCGCCGCGTGGCCTGGGGCCCGCGGCGGTCGGTGTGGTTGAAGCACAGTGCGAGAGAGAGCGCGAGTGTTGCGCTGCTGGCGCCGCCTCACGGTGGGGCTACTTGGGTGCGGAAAAGGAAGGCTCTTCCTCTTTGGTTCGGGAACGGCAAGCAGCGCGGCGCGATTCATGCTTCTGCGAGACCGTCTCGTGAGGCTTCGTGCGAACGCGTCACCGTTTGCGTGACCGTACACGTGAACGACCAGCCGTTGGTATCCAGCCTGGGGCGAACATATTCGCTCGCTATCCGGTCGCGGTGAGTCGGACTTCCTAGACTTGTCGCGCGCCTATCGGCATGTTTTGTGGTTAGCAACTCGGCTAGCAGGCATTGATCTATGAAAGGTGCAATAAATGCCCTTGTGATTGTTTGCACTACTGTGTTGTCGTTCATTTGTTCCAAGAGCACGGGTGAAAATCCCACAACTAGTTTTCCTCCTTTTTCTGTTATCGACGGCGATGCTCTCCTGAGGTTCCCCTAGGGGACCTTCTTCATTACTAACTACTCTGGCCTCCTGACCGGCCGAGGGCCCCCTAAAAAAGCAACAGCGCGACCACCAAGTCGCCAGCCCACCCCTCGTGCCAGCCTGTAATCGAAGTGGATCCCATCTCGTTTAAAACCACCACACCTTCTCACTTCCCTGTCTACTTCGACTACTTAGAAGCCTTTCTTTCGGCTCATTTTCCATATCGCCTCATTAGCAGCCACTAAGGCTCTTTGGACGTGACTGTCAGGTACAGGCAACTCCGGCACCTTGTACACCACGATCTGCACCTGAGGGGATAGCTCATGCATGTGGTCCACCGCTTTTGCCAAGCACTGGGCTAGTCCTGTTCCTTTCCTGTTTAGGGCGTCATTTGGCGTACCTGCTACTATGACAAGGTTGCGCACAAGGGCATTTTCCGCGAGCTTTTCTTTTGCTCGCTCCATGGCAGAACCAAGTCTCCGCCCTTGAAATGTCCCTACCGCCACTCTTTTATCGCCTTTAAACATCTCCACAATTGCTTCTGAGCACCTAGCCAGGTTTGAGTCGCCGGTAATAATCACCCTTTCACTCTTTCCTACCTCTCCCTGCTTCCCTTTGTCCTTTTCCGCGTAATTCGGACTGGACAAAGGGCATTGTCCCCTGTGCTCCTGCGTTTTTCGCGTGGCGGCCTCAAGGTAGGTGCCGCCCTTTCCAGCTAACCCTTCAACACCTTGCACGCATTCCACGTACTTTGCTAGCACTCCTTCTCTTGTTACGTCGGGGGACTGCGTTCCATTGTTACGCACATTCTAGTTCACAATGGCGGCCCTGTTAAGCTTCGCCTCGGCTGCTTCAAGCCTTCTTTAACTACCTTCCGTGCAACACCCTCCCTATTTAGCTCATTTTTGAGCTCTTCCACTTGTTTGAGAAGCCCTTCCTGGAAAGCCTCCTAGTTCTGCAGCCTAGTATCGACATCACAGTGTGTGCCGGTTGACTCGATTCCCTCTCCATTCTCATCCTTCCCCTCATCTGCTTGAGGGGCCCCCGCGCACTGCCTGCTTTCTCAGCTTTCTTGCCATGTATTGCGCAGCTTTTTCTGATGCGAATACTATAATACTATAAGAATGGAGAGCACGTGCATTTTATCAAAAACCGATACGCACAGGATCCAAATCCTAAAAATGTCGCAAAGCAACTCTCACCACTGTTTCAAAAGCAATCAATGCCGCAGAGACCCAAGGTATGACACGCTCTCGCACGCGCTGAACCACGCGGCCACGCTCTCACTTTCCTACCAAAGCACGCACAGTAAAACCCCTAATAGCTATTAGTCTTGCCACATCCAAGCTACCATTTAAAAGCTACAAACACTCAACGTCCCACCCGGCTGCACGTGTTGAAGCACGTGGCGCGAAAGGACGCTCTAACCATTCTGTAAAACCAAATGTGCACGAAAGACACTCACGCACACGAAATACGAAATACACGAAACACCCAATTAGTATTAAAGGCAAAAAATATCAGCAAATCAAAAACAGAAGCAAGCTCAAAGCATGAACAAAAACTTATGATTTCGTCGCCGCCACAGGGCCCCGAAAAGCACGTCCATTCGCCACAACATCTCAAGCGCAATCTTCGGACTAGATCGGCAGCGCCTCCTGTCGTAACTTAAGGAAGGGAACTGCGCTAAAAAAAGACACGGACGAGTAATGACATGGACGGGCGCAAGTAATGACAATTGCGCCCGTCCATGTCATTACTCGTCCGTGTCTTTTTTTAGCGCAGTTCCCTTCCTTAAGTATGTACGACCGACTCGCCCAACAACGTGCTCTCCTGTCGTAACGGCGACAAACCGGGGCCACCTCTCGAAGCCAGTTTGCCAACTCAAAAATCTAAAAAACGTTGTTTATAGGTGCGGTGACCAATGTTGGCCACCGAGCCTGGCGGCCAACGAAGATTATGCCCGAGGGGGCGTTACATGCTTGTTACACCTCGTTACCCCCACTTTGTTTGTTAACTGGTAACTGTTTGTCTTGGTATATATTAATGATATTCATCTTTGCGTCGAACCACCAATCCAGATTAAACTATTTGCAGACGATTGTATTGTATACACAGCTATAAATAACCGAGATGACCAAATTAAATTGAACAATTCCTTACACTCCATTGATGCGTGGTGCGCAAGGTGGGGCTTAATAATAAACACTTCCAAAACAGCTTCCATTACATTTAGCAACAAAAAGAAGCCCCTTGACTTTACTTACTCTTTAGGTAACGTTACCATCACAAGAACTGACAAAGTTAAATATTTAGGCATCACACTTACCAGTAATTTCAATTGGGAACCGCATGTTGAAAACGTCGGTCGGGGTGCACTACAGAAATTGTCGTTTTTGAAAAGGAAACTGCGTAATACCCCTCCTGCAGTAAAACTAAATGCGTACAAAGCGCTAATACGACCAAAATTGGAGTATGCAAAGGTTATTGGAGCCCTTGCCTTGATACTTGATTAACAAAATCGAAGGAGCACAGAATTTAGCTTTGCGTTTTATTTATTCTGTTTACTCCCGTCACTCTAGGGTGAGCAACTTACGTAAAAGGGCCAACCTACAAAAATTGAGCAGCGCAGGATAATATCTAGATTAACATTTATTTATACCAACATTATCACGAGAACTTTAAGCTATCACGGGAACGATATCTTCAGTATCCTTTCAAACGATCGGAAAGAACGCACCACAGTAAGACTATTAGACAGCCAGTCAGCCACATCAATGTTCACAAGTTCTCTTTATTTCCTCGCGCAATTTATTATTGGAATCCGTTTCTGAGGAGGCAGTGAATTCCGCCTCGTTGGAATTATTCGTTCAATGTATTAGTAATATCGACTTTTGTTGAAATTCGAGTCCAAGTGGAGTACACTATGAGTTGATAATATTACCTTTTTCGAGTATTCATTTATGTCATCTATGTCCAGTGTATTGCCATGTTTTTTCACTTCTGTATGTATTATATCTTTGCAATTATGTCAAGTAATTAGTTCAAATTTACTTCTCTTGTTTGTATTCTTAGTATCCACTCCTGCATGGGCCTGAGAAGGGCCTGCAGTGTCTGTAAATAAATAAATAAAACTAAGAAAACGTCCAAGTTCCCTTAACGTTACACCTATCATTCTTCTTTCCATAGCTCGTTGCGTCGTCCTCAATTTAAGTAGAACCCTTTTCGTAAGCCTCCAGGTTTCTGCCCCGTACGTGAGTACTGGTAAGACACAGCTCTTATAAACTTTCCTCTTGAGGGATAATGGCAACCTGCTGTTCATGATCTGAGAATGCCTGCCAAACGCACCCTAGCCCATTCTTATTCTTCTGATTATTTCAGTCTCATGATCCGGATCTGCAGTCACTACCTGTCCTAAGTAGATGTATTCCCTTACCACTTCCAGTGCCTCACTACCTATTGTAAACTGCTGTTCCCTTCCGAGACCGTTAAACATTACTTTAGTTTTCTGCAGATTAATTTTTAGACCCACCCTTCGGCTTTGCTTCTCCATGTCAGTGAGCATGCATTGCAGTTGGTCCCCTGAGTTACTAAGCAAGGCAATATCATCAGCGAATCGCAAGTTACTAAGGTATTCTCCATTAACTCTCATCCCCAATTCTTCCCAATCCAGGTCTCTGAATACCTCCTGTAAACACGCTGTGAATAGCATCGGAGAGATCGTATCTCCCTGCCTGACGCCTTTCTTTATTGTGATTTTGTTGCTTTCTTTATGGAGGACTACGGCAACGTTAAGGGATAAGAAAATAGCAGATTGGGTGAGGGAACAAACGCGAGTTAATGATATCTTAGTTGAAATCAAGAAAAAGAAATGGGCGTGGGCAGGATACGTAATGAGGCGGGAAGATAACCGATGGTCATTGAGAGTTACGGAATGGATTCCAAGGGAAGGAAAGCGTAGCAGAGGGCGGCAGAAAGTTAGGTGGGCGGATGAGATTAAGAAGTTTGCAGGGACAACATGGCCACAATTAGTACATGACCGGGGTTGTTGGAGAAGTAAGGGAGAGGCCTTTGCCCTGCAGTGGGCGTAACCAGGCTGATGATGATGATGATGAACGGTCAGGTGGCTTGTGCACGGGTGTTGAGGGGCCGGGTGTGGCAACGCCGGGTGCTGCCTGAGCCAGCCTCGCTCCGTCCGGAGGGTCCGCAGTGGTCGGCCTTGCGAGTGGTGCTGGACATGACACCGGCCCAATGGACGCCGCACTACTGGCAACCCTTGCCGCCTCCGAAGTGGGTGGCACTTCGCTGCAAGTGAATGGTGTTGCCTCTGGTCCTCCTACGGGCTGGACTTCTGAAGCGGCAGTTCACGGTGCTAGCCAAGTCCTGAGGCAAGGCATACCCTGGTCGGCATGTCGGGGCCACGTGGCCCCGTCTGGCATGCGGACGAGCAGCGATTAGGCGCTGGCAGGCGACACCACCTGTCCGGCGGACCAGGGTGCGCCAGGACGGAAGTTCCTGGCGAAGACGACATCCCGACTCCGGCAAAGGCCCGGGACGGCACCCTTGGTCAGCAGCCAGCTTCTGCTTTAGGAGCGCTGTGAATCGGAGGTCCGGATGCAAGACGTCCAAAGGTGTCTTGATCATCCGACCCAGCAGGAGCTCACAGGGTGCACGGCCAGTGCCATCGTGGGGCGTGGTTTGGTACTGGAACAGTATCCGGGCAATCTGCGTCTGGAAATCCCGTCTGGCGCTTCTTGAGCTTGTCCTTGATGGTTTGCACCACCTGCTCGGCTGCAGGGTTTGAAGCGGTAGTACGGCCGAACCATCATCCGGCGCATTCCGTTCTTCGTCAGCCAGGCCAGCTACTCTGTGCTGGCGAAAGCAGGACCACTGTCGGACGCGATGACATCCGGCAACCCCTGGACGGCGAAGACCTGTCGAAACGCCACAGTGGTCGCACATGCCGATGGAGTGGTGACAGGTAGAACCTCGACCCACTTCGAAAAGGCGTCCACCACCACGAGGAAGTAATGGCCCTTTAAGGGCCCCCGAAAATCCGCATACAAGCGGGACCAGGGTCTCTGGGAACGGCCAGGTGGTGATTTTCACATGACGCGAGGCATGCTGATGCTCTTGGCAGGCTTGGAAACTCTGCACCATGAGAGTGATGTCCTGGTCCAGGCCAGACCACTAAACGTGGTACCGGGCTACCATCTTGGTCTTTTCCACGCAATGATGATCCGCGTGCAGCTCGGGAACTGCAGGACCCTGGACCGGAGACTTAGTGGGATCACCACTATAGAACCCCACAGTAGGCAGCCCTGGTGCAAGCCCAGCTCGGCGGCCTTGTGGCTGTAGGCCTGCTGAACCAATTCCTCCCCACGGGACACCGCCTTGACGTCCTGAGACAGGACTGGGTCCTGGCTGGTCACTTGCGATACCGCAGATCTGGAGAGTACCTCCGGGTACGCGTGCTCCAGCATGAACACTGCAGCATATTCTGGAACACCATCAGGCACCTCAGGCAAGGGCAGGCGGTTCAGGGTATCATCACGTCCCAGGTCCTTTCGCGGGGCGGTAAACCAGCTGGTAACTGTAAGGTGCCAGCCTCAAGGCCCAGCATGAACACTGCAGCATATTCTGGAACACCATCAGGCACCTCAGGCAAGGGCAGGCGGTTCAGGGTATCATCAGGTCCCAGGTCCTTTCGCGGGGCGGTAAACCAGCTGGTAACTGTAAGGTGCCAGCCTCAAGGCCCAGCGTACCACTCGAGGTGATGCCTGCATGGGAACTGCCTTGTCAGGCCCCAGACGCCTCAACAGCGACTTGTGGTCCGTGACCGCCTCAAGCTTCCGGTTCCACAGATACTGGTGGAAGTGTTGGACCCTGAACATGAGGGCCAGGCCTTCCTTGTCCACCTGGCTGTAGCGCTGCTCCGCAGCATGAAGCCGACGAGAAGCAAACGACACAGGGCCTTCCTGGCCATCCTTGTCCTGGTGTGCCAGGACGGTTCCCACGCTGTACGGCTACGCATCTATACGGTCAGGAGGACAGTCTTGGCCGGATTGAAATGTACCAGCAGTGGATCCTTGGTGATCACCTCCTTGCTGCGCTGGAAGGCCGGTCCTGCTCCTTCTTCCAGGCCCACTGCTGACCATCTCGAAGCAGAAGATGGAGCGGCTGTAGATGCTCCGACAGTTCGGCAGGAAACTCCTGTACAAGTTGATGAGGCCGAAGTAACTCTGAAGCTCCTTCTTGCTCTGGGGCTTAGGCCCCTTGAGCCCAGCATCAACTTTGAGGGGAGCCTAGGCTAGGCCAGCCTGGGAAATGAAATGTCCCATGTACTCAACACTGGCGGCCAGGAAGATGCACGTTCCTGCTTGAGCTTAAGACCGGCGTCCTACAGTCGTGCCAGGACGCTGTGCAGGTTCTGCAGGTGGTCCCCGTCGTCGCTGCCAGTAACCAGGATGTTGTCCAAGTACACCGCCACGTGCCTCATGCCCTTGAAGGGGTTGTCCATCCCTCTGAAATATGGCTGGGACTGAGGCCACGCCAAATGGTAAGCGCGTGTAATGGAAAAGCCCCAAAGTTGTCGATATCGTGACGTAGTTCCGGGAGGCCTCCTGGTGCACCAGCTGCTGGTAAGCATCTCCGAGGTCGAGCTTGGCGAACTTTTGTCCACCGGACACGCTGACCAAAGATCTTTTATTTATTTTCATTTATTCATTTTGCAACGGGGTGTTCGCCTAGCAGCACTAGTTCTAGGTTGTAGCGATAGGCTTAAACGGGTCGGCGCTATATCGAAACGGGGAAGCAAGCACTTCTCGTCTTCTTCTCCTCTTTCACCAGCACTATGCCCACTGTCTTCAGTACAATCACTCCTCACCGAAAGAGTAACCATCCTTACGACCTGAGGACAGGAGAACACAGGGGGGTCATGGCACTGCTTGAGCCGGGAGACGTGGACAATTTCCTGGCCGCGACTACGCTGGTCGGAAGGCGCTTCCATTGGCTCGATGAGGTAGTTGACCGCGGATGCTTGTTTCAGTACCCGATAAGGACCGTAGTACTTGGAGAGCAGCTTAGAGGAAAGGCCTCGAGGAGTATAGGGCACCCACAACCAGACCAGTGAGCCAGGAGCAAAGCACGTAGCCGTAGTAGATGAATCGTGGCGATGCTTTTGGCACCACAGGTCCTGGAATGTGAACGAACGAGCGAGCCGGCGATGTTCTTCGGCGTAAGCAGCCGCTCTAGAAACAGTCGTCCATTCCGAAGTATCTGGCCGGTAAGGTAGAATCGTGTCCATAGAGCATGACGGTTCGTGTTCGTAAAGGAGAAAGGGGAGAACCCACTGGTGCTTTGCGTGGCGGTATTGTAAGCGTAGGGGACGATAGGCAGAATGCCATCCCAATTCGAGTGGTCAGATGAAACATACATGGCCAACATGTCGCCAAGGGTGCAGTTAAAACGTTGATATGGATGATATGCTGTGGTAGTGCGGTGAATGATGCGACACTCCTTTAGCAATGCTGAAATGACGCCGGAGAGGAAAACGTGACCGCGGTCGCTCAGTAATTCTCGAGGTGCTCCATGGCGTAAAATCAGGTTTTGAAGGATAAAACTGGCGACGTCTTTTGCTGTGGCAGATGCTAGGGCTGAAGTTCCAGCGTACCGCGTGAGGTGGTCGATAGCAACAATAACCCAGCGGTTGCCGCTTGGAGTGTTAGGAAGCGGAACGTATAGGTCGATGCCGACGCGGTCGAAGGCGCGCGCGGGATGTTGTATATCCTCCATTCTGGAGCCAAAGTCCCCCCCCCCCGGACACTTGATACCACAGCGTGATATCACTTGATACTACGTGCCTTGCTGGCGGGCGCGATCTACGAACAGCGACCGGCGGTGCGGTGGTACTTTCCAAGTGTGGAGCGGGTTCTTGCACGTGCGTGGTGCAAGAATGCCTGTTTGGCACGGTGTATTATGACTTTCTCCTTCTCTCTACTCCCTCCCCTTTCCCATACCTTCTAGTGAAAAATAAAGGAGTCTTCTCAATGCACTCGAAGCGAACGGACGACTGTCATTTTTTCCATAAGTTAAAAGTTCTCCGTCTCTTACTGCACAATATTCCACCAATTCTTGTGCCGAAACCCGTGAATAGGGACGTCAAAAGATGGACATCGACAGAATCAAGCGAAAAATGGCAGTTTGGAAAAATGGAAAAATCTACAACCAAGCTGCTCAACGCAGTATCCACCATGGAGGGCAGCGCATCAATCGGTGAGCTGGAAGAAAAGATCAATCTTCTTTCTCTTAAAGAAGACTCACTGAAAGAGCTAGATCGGGAGATAGAAAAAGGCGTTGAAGATGAAGCTTTTGAAGAGGAAGTTGCATGCTGCGAACTGTACAGAGAAAGGATCAGCGTGGCGAAAACAAAGGTACAACGCATGCTACGCGACTTTAGCTGCACAATCGTTTCATCAGATCGCACACTAAACTCCTCAGATCAACGAGAATCTAGCGCAAACGATTCGAAAATACGCCCCACCGTAAAGCTGCCAAAGTTTGAAATCAACAAATTCAATGGAGAGCTTCGAGAGTGGCAAGGGTTCTGGAGTCAGTTTGAGTCGGCTATCAACGCTAACCAGAATCTCTCAAACGTAGACAAATTCAAGTACCTCACAAATACTTGACAGGAAAGGCGACGGCTGCGGTAGCAGGACTTGCCGGAAGGCAACTACGATGTTGCTCTCTCGCAATTGAAGGAGAGGTTCGGCAGAAAGGAAGTAATTATAGAAGACCACATGTCACAGCTACTTAACATCAAGCCAGTGCGTGACTCACGGAGTCTATGTCAACTGCGCAGCCCCGTCGACGAAGTAGAGACAGGTGTACGCAGCCTCACTTCTTTAGGCGTGAGCGTTGGCACTTATGGAACTTTGTTACTGACCGTAATAAAGAAAGCGGTGCCTGCCGACCTTCGTCTGGAATACCAACGAAAAAACGAGGCTACGAACGAGGGAAGTGAGCTGGAGGAATTCCTGCGTTGTTTGAGAAAAGAGGTTGCGACGCGGGAGATCATGCAGCGGGCCGAAGCTCCGAGAGACAACAGTGCCGAATCGGTAAAGTAAAAGCGCAACAGCAACATTAAAGCGGCAAACATGCCTACTGGAGCGGCACTGCACACCACGATCAAGGACAGCCCAGGATGTCTATTTTGTAATTCGACCGGCCGTGAAACCGGCAAATGCAACGCAAAGATGTCTGTGGCAGATAAGAGAATGGTGCTGAAGCGTGACGATCGGTGTTTCCGGTGCACAACAAGGGGGCATGCGGCAAGAGAATGCCGTAAACTAAGTGGCTCAGGTGTGCGCATTGCATGGGCAGACATTTAACGACAATGTGCGACCCTGACTTTAGAAGACACCGCAACACTGATGAAGGGGATGCATCTTCGTCACCGGTGATTGAGCAAGCCACGGTGTTGAAGTCCTCATTAGGCAAGGGAGATGACTTGATGTGCACTGGAGAGCAACGGTTTCTCCTACAGACAGCGCGAGCTTGGACAGAGGGTCCACATGAACGTACACTTGTGAGGCTTTTCCTCGATGGTGGCAGTCAGCGAACCTTCATCCGTCGCAACCTATCCGAAAAGCTGCAGTTAAAGGTGCTGGGGGAAGAGGAGCTTAAAATACTTGCCTTTGGTGAGCAATCAGCCACAACGCACAAAAACGCGTCGAGTGCAGCTGTGGCTCAGAAGCCAGTACGACGGAAAAGGGGTGCGAGTGGAAGCGCTGGAAGCATCTGTGCAGATATCATGGCTACTCCATCAAATTCTGTTCTACTTCAACTTTCAAGATTTCACTTCCAAGTCGCAGACGCCTCGAAGGGCGGCGAAAGTGAAAATATTTACCTTTTGGTAGGCGCTAATCATTACTGGGAAATTGTCACGGGATCCACTAAGCGTCTCATATCCAAATTGATGGCAGTGGAGACTGTATTCGGATGGACAGTCCAGGGCCAGGTCGGCACAAGGAAGTCAACAGGAGTCTGCTGCTCGGCTGCTGGTGTGATTCGGATACGAGTGAATGAACAAATACACAAGAAAATATTAGCACACCTAAAGTGTTTTTTTGGGAGCTCGAGCACATCGGTATCAAGGAACATGATTCAGTTCGTCACGAGGACGAGGTCTTTCAGCACTATAAAGAAACCGTCAACTTTGAGAATGGCCGTTATAAGGTGTCGTTCTCTTGGAATTCGATGGTTTACGAGCTTGGCGACAACTACGAGTGCGCAGCAAGGCGTCTTAAAGCACAGACAAAGCGCCTCTTGGAAGGAGATTCGTTGACTAGGGAATACGACGCCTGCATGAGAGACTACATAGAAAAGGGCTATGCAGAACCAGCCAGCAAGGATTACGGCACGTCGGAAGGTCCGGTGTACTATATGCCACATCAAGCAGTTGTTCGTCGCGAAAGCCAGACGACAAAACTGAGGGTAGTATTCGATGCATCATCAAGTGCCAAAAATCGCCTCTCACTGAACGATGTTTTGGAAAGTGACCCAAAGTTAAACCCAGAGCTCATTGATCCGCTGATCAATTGCCGCACTTATAACATTGCCATCGTTGCGGATATTGAAAAGGCCTTTCTCCACATATCACTATCAGAGGGCGATCGGAACGCTGTGCAGCTCCTCTGGTACGCTATGACGCCAAAGAAAGGGGAAGAACTACCAGCTGTGGTGACCTATCGCATAACTCGCGTGCTATTCGGTGTCACGTCGAGCCCATTTCTCTTGGCTTCAACGTCGCAACATCATCTTGAAGGCCTGCCGGAACGGCATGTTGAAACTACGGATATTCTGCACAAGCATCTTTACGTGGACGACCTTGTAACTGGGATTGACAACCTCGACAAGGGTAAAGTCTTGTGCCAGGAATCCAAAGATATATTGTCTCAAGCAGGGATGCGGCTACACAAGTTGATGTCGAACGACCGTGATCTCGTCAACTTCTTAGAGAATGGCAATGTGGAGAGAGCGAACGCTGATGCTGGACATGCTGCAGCTACAAAGGTATTAAGAGTGGGTTGGAGTGCTCAGACTGACCACTTTGAATGCAACCTAACTTCACTCATCGACTTCCTCTCCGCAAGAGCCTACAACAAGAGATTTGTGCTGCAGGTCTCTGCAATAATTTTCGACCCTTTTGAATTTATTGCTCCCACATTATGCGTAAAGGTAATGTTCCAGAAGTTGTGGAAGTTGGGAATTGGTTGGGACGATCCCTTGCCTGAAACATTGCAGCCTGAGTGGGACTGCTGGTGTAAGGAGCTTCCATGCATTGAAGGAGTGTCTATTCCAAGACTGATAGCGGCAGACTTTAGAAACGATGATACGGAGAAAGTGGTGCATGTTTTCTGTGACGCAAGCCAGAAGGCCTATGGTGCGTCGCATATATTTTGACCAAGTCTCCGTTCGGTCTAACAAATGTCAGCTTGGTCACGGCTAAAACAAGGGTGGCCCCTTTCAAACGCCTCTCGCTACCCTGATTGGAGCTGATGGGCGCCCTTGTTGGCGCGCAACTATGCCACTACGTTGCCAAGGCCTTGGATCTAAAGAGCGTTGCTACCATCCTCTGGACTGACTCACAGTAGCTGTGTGCTGGATCAAGGGAAACGCTGCCAGATGGAAGCCCTTCGTGGCAAATCGAGTCTCAGACTTACAAGTGCTGACAGATCCCAGGGATTGAAAACACTGCCCAGGTTCAGATAAGCCCGCTGACCTGATCACCCGCGGCATTCTCCCATTGGCCCTGCGGGAAAGCGAATTGTGGTGGAAAGAACCCCGTTGGCTTCAGGAGGCTGACACGCGTTGGCCAACGATACGTGAGCCGAGCTCGAAGGTTGGGGAGTGCCAAATGGAAAAGCGAAAGGTGAGGGTGATGCCCATAGCAAAATTGTCAGCCATGGCAATTTTCATTGTTGAGAATTATATTCAGCAGAGTCGTGCGAGTAACCGCGTGGGTCCACCGCTTTGTCGACAACTGCCACAACAAAGAAGGAAGGACGATTGGCCCATTACGAGCTGAAGAAGTAATCAGCGCCGAAAGAAACTGGTTGGCTAAAGCTCAAGCAGATACGTTCAGCGACTGCATTTCAAACCTGAAGAATCGAAGACCGCTGCACAAGAGCGCTCCTGTTTTGCCTTTCAACCCGTACTTCGACAAAGAGGGCCTCATGCGAGTTGGTGGACGCTTGCAATTCAGTGATAACAACGAAGAGACTAAGCATCCCATCGTTCTCTCTGGCAATCACCCCTTCACGTCACTGCTCACACGGAAGGAACATTCGAGAATGCTGCACATGGGCGTACGCGATACTCTAGCACAGCTACGAGAATCGTATTGGATTATCCGAGGACGTCAGGCCGTAAAGAAAGTTATCAAGCAATGCCTCGTCTGTCACAAACAAAGTTGCCCTTCAGCTACGGAACCAGTAGCACCACTTCCAGCTGACAGAGTGACAAAGGGAAACCCGTTCGACATGTCGTTGGCATCGATTTTGCAGGGCCCTTGATTTGTCGACAGTCGCGCGACAGCAAAAAATGCTACATCGCTATTTTCACCTGTGCTGTGACACGTGCCGTCCACCTTGAGCTCGTCAGCGACCTGTCGGCTACAGCCTTCCTCTTGGCCTTTAAACGCTTTGTGGCACGCCGTGGAATATGCTCGACGGTGTATTCGGACAACGCGCTCACATTCAAGTGTGCAGCCAGGGATCTAAAGGTCATGTTCATGCTGTTGCAAGTCGATGAATTGCAGTCATACTTCGCCAGAAACCAGATCAGATGGAAGTTTATTGTTGAACGGGCAGCTTGGTGGGGTGGATTCTGGGAGCGGATGGTGCGATCTGTGAAAGTAGCATCGCGAAAGATGTTAGGTCGGAGCAGCTTGAGTTTTGAAGAACTGACCACCGTTCTTTATGATTTGGAGGCCGTGATCAACTCACGCCCTTTGACTTTCATATGTGACGATGCTCAAGAGCCAGAGCCACTGTCACCGGCGCACTTCCTTGTCGGAAGAAAGTTGACGAACCTTCCTCCACACCTGCTGCCGGACGAAATTCCTGGCGGTGGCATGCATCTCTCACGGCGCTGGAAGTACCGGACTGCCATGGCCGATGGTTTCTGGAGACGGTGGCGGAAATAGTACTTATTGGAGCTCAGATCGGCACATATGTGTCGACCAACGACATCGAGTGATCTGAAGAACGGCACCTTGGGGCTCCTGAGGGAAGACCGCTTGAAACGCCACATGTGGAAGACCGCCAGAACTAAGGAACCATTTAAGGGTAGAGACGGCAGGGTGCGGCCCTACAAACAAGTATTAAGTGGAAGAACTGAGGTGAAGCGACCGATACAGCTGCTGTATCCCTTGGAGATTGTGGAGCAATGAGCTCAATAATATTTCGCTTATCCGGGGGAGGTTGTTGTATATCCTCCATTCTGGAGCCAAAGTCCCCCCCCAAAGGCGCCGGACATTTGATACCCCTCAAACTACGTGCCTTACTGGCGGGCGCGATCTGCGAACAGCGACCGGCGGTGCGGTGGTGCCTTCCAAGTGTGGAGCGGGTTCTTGCACGTGCGTGGTGAAGGAATGCGTGTTTGGCACGGTGTATTATGACTTTCTCCTTCTTTCTATTCTCTCCCCTTTCCCATACCTTCTAGTGAAAAATAAAGGAGTTTTCTTGATGCGCTCGAAGCGAACGGACGTCTGTAATTTTTCCATAAGTTAAAAGTTCTCCGTCTCTTATTCCACAACACGGGGCATGGTAAAGGTTGCAAGGGGCCGGTGGTATGTTGATGTGGCTTCTTGCGTCGTTGGCATATGAGGCATGACCGCACATATTGGCGAACGAAACTGTACATACCGCGCCAGTAGTACCGAAGCTGGAGGCGAGAGTTTGTCTTTAATACAGCAGCGTGGCCGCATTGGGGCCGTCGTGGAACGTGCCGCAGATGTCGGAGCGGAGGTGTCGGAGTATAACAAGCAACCACTTGCGGCCGCTCGAATTGTAGCTGCGGCGGTACAGCAGGTTATCCCGAATGATGAAGTGCGCGGCTTGACGACGGAGCGTCAGAGATCGGCGCTGGCAATTGGCTAGACAGGAAGTCAATAAGCGAAGAGATCCATGGGTCTTTGCGCTGCTCTGATGGCATGTCGGAAATGTTGAGGGTGAAGGCTCCGTAGGTGAAAATAGACGAGTGGACAGGACCAGAGGACAGGGGCGACCGGGATAGAGCGTCTGCGTCTGAATGCTTTCGGCCTGAGTGATAAACAACGCGGATGTCATACTCTTGTAGGTGCAATGCCCAGCAGGCGAGCCGACCAGTTGGATCTTTTAGTGAAGATAACCAGCATAGGACATAATGATCGGTCACGATAACAAATGGACGCCCGCACATATAAGGACGCAACCTTCCGATAGCCCAAATGATGGCGAGACATTCCTTCTCAGTAACCGAGTAGTTCGCCTCGGCTTTGGTAAGGGAGCGGCTGGCATACGCGACGACGTACTTTTCGAAGCCATCCTTGCGTTGTGCAAGAACAGCGCCGAGCCCGACACCACTATCGTCCGTATGGATCTCAGTTGAAGCAGAGGGATCAAAGTGTCGCAGTACTGGAGGAGAGGTGAGAACACGTCGCAATTCTTGCAATGCGTCGTCGCACGCCGGTTACCAGGCTGATAGGTCAGAACTGCCGGTGAGAAGCTGCGTCAAGAGGGCGATGATAGAGGCAAAGTTACGGATGAAGCGTCTGAAATATGAGCACAGGCCGATGAAGCTGCGAAGCTCCTTCATGGTGGTTGGTTTAGGGAACTCGGATACGGCGCTAAGTTCCGTGGGGTCTGGGAGGATAGACCGTCTTTTGAAACTACATGGCCGAGAACAGTAAGCGTGCGAGCGCCTAAGTGGCATTTCTTCAAATTTAGTTGCAGTCCTGCAGTGGAGAGGCACGCAAGGACTTGCTCGAGGCGGCTGAGGTGCGACGCAAAGTCGGTGAAAAAAAAACACAATGTTATCTAAATAACAGAGGCACGTTTTTCACTTCAGTCCTCGAAGAATGGTCTCCATCATTCGCTCGAAAGTGGCAGGCGCGTTGCAGAGGCCGAACGGCATGACGATAAATACATATAGCCCATCAGGAGTTACAAAGGCTGTCTTTTGGCGATCGGCCTCTGCTATTGGCACTTGCCAGTACCCGGAGCGTAGATCCAGCGAGGAAAAGAATTCCGCTCCCTGCAGACTGTCCAAGGCATCGTCGATACGCGGCTGAGGATAGACATCTTTGCGCGTTATTCGGTTAAGGCGGCGATAGTCGACGCAGAACCGAATGGAGCCCTCTTTTTTTTTTACGAGGATAACCGGCGGTGCCCAGGGACTGTTAGAGGGCTGGATGATATCCCGCTCCAGCATGTCGTCAACGTGCTGGTCGATGATACGGCGTTAAGCGGCCGACACACGATACGGACGCTGGCGCACCTGTGTCGATACGGTGAACGACTGCGGACGCTTGGCCCAAGGATTGTTGGTCAATGTCAAATGAGGAACGGAAACGTTGGAGGAGCTTGATGACTTCTGTGTGCTGTGCAGGTGCGAGTTCTGCGTCGACGGCACGAGCGAAGACGTCTACAGAGGCATCGGTCGTGGTGGGAGGAGTGACGGCACAAATCGGAAGTGATGCCGTATCATCAAACATGGTGGCTGGGAGAACGCAATGGAATGCTTTAGAGGTGCCCAGGCACTCGCCGCGGAGTAGGGATGATAGGCAGGCGGACGGATTGCACACGCAAAGGGCAGCAGAACCGTCGTAAAAAGTGACGACAGCAAACAGAAGCAGAAAGTTCCGGCGGCGCGCACAAGTGGTCGATGGCATAAACAGAACAGATGAGTTTCAAGCAGAGTTACATGACACACGGACCAGAGTGGCGGAGAAAGGTGCGATATCGATGTCAGAGGCGGCAACAACTTTAGGAGAATAATGGCCGTCAGGATCAAACTACGGCACTGATAATGTAACTTCGGCACGAGTGCAGTCGATAAGAGCTTGATTGACAGATAGGAAGTTCCATCCAAGAATAACGTCGTGTGAGGAACGAGGTAGGACGACAAATTCGATAACATACATAACGCTTTGAACGACGACCCGGGCTGTGCACGACGCTGAAGGCTGAATGCGATGCGAGGTTGCCGTACGCAGAGAAAGAGAGGTCAGGGGAATAGTCACTTTGTTCAAATTGCTGCAAAGCTTCTCACTAATTATAGAAACGGCGGCTCCGGTGTCGAGAAGTGCGTGTACCGTGACGCCGTCTACGGACAGTTCAATTTCGTTCGCCGGGGGCAGAATGAGGCCTTGAAATGTTCGACGTAAACGCAGTTCTTGCCTCTGGAACTGCAACTGTTAGTTTTCCTCTCGGGCTGGGGTGGCTCGGCGAACCATCGGGGAAATGGATCGGCGACGAGGGGAAGGCGACCGGCGTGAATCGAAGGGGAGGCGACTGTAAGACGAGTCCGAAGGAAGGTTAGATGGGTCCTAACGTGGAAGTCGAGCGGGCCTATAGCTTGAGGCGCCCCCACTGTCAGATAAACGGGCGCTGCAACGGCGGCAGAATCGTGCTACGTGGCCGGGGAAATGGCAGAAATAGCATATTCGCCGGTTATCAGGTGTACGCCACGGGTTGACGAGAAGGGCTCCAGCGGCCGAGTAAGGGACGACAATCGGACGCGAAGGTGACGGTGGCGCATGGAAGGTGCCGGTGACCCGGTAGGCATCAGGAGTTGGAGGAGCGTAAGGCCGGGCGACAACGTCAGCGTAAGTTAGCGGTCCAGCTGCAGGCTGCGGAGGAGGGGCAGATGGCAGCGCCATGGCGACTTGCGTCTCAATAACGTGACGAAGCGAAGGAGCCAAGGCTGTCGACGGCTCGGGTGTGCTATTCGCCAGAGAGAGTTGGTGTGCGACTTCCTGACGGATGTACTGCTTTATCTCTGGCATTAAAGCAGACATGTCAGGAGCGTCGCGGGCGAGATCCAACGGAGATAGAACCGCAGTGTCCTGCTGAGCAGCACGTGTTGATGCACGCTGCTTGCTCTGCTCGTCGTACTGCTGACAAAGCTGTATGACCTCGGCAATCGTCCGGGGACCCTTCGCGACGAGCATCTGGAAGGCATGGTCATCGATGCCTTTCATGACGTGCTTGATCTTGTCAGCTTCATCCATAGATGAGTTGACGCGCTTGCAGAGCGAGAGCACGTCTTCAATATAACTGGTGAAGGTCTCGTTCTGGCGGTGAGCTCAACCACGCAAGCGCTGCTTAGCGCGAAGCCGGTGAACGGCGCGACGGCCGAAGACCTCAGCCAAAGTTGTCGTGAAAGCCGACCAGGTGGTAAAATTGGCTTCATGATTGCGGAACCATAGGTTTGCCACGTCAGTCAAGTAAAAGATGAGATTTGTGGGCTCGGCGCGGTCGTGACACTTATTATAGGTGCTTACACGGTCATATTCGGTGAGCCTGTCTTCCACGTCGTGGTCGTCTGTGCCACTAAATATAGCCGGATCAAGCTGGCGGATGACGCCACAGCAGACGATGGCCGGGGGCACGAGAGCAGCAGCCTGGGACGGTCCCGGTTCATCCATTGCAACAGCTGGTGGTAGCGTGCGACTGCGGAGTTCCAGGATGTCGAAGAGAAATCCAGCACCTCCACCAAATGCAACGGGGTGTTCGCCTAGCAGCACTAGTTCTCGGTTGTAGACATAGCCTTAAACGGGTCGGCGCTATATCGGAACGGGGAAGCAAGCACTTCTCGTCGTCTTCTCCTCTTTCACCAGCACCATGCCCACTGCCCAGTGCCTCCAGTACAATCTTATTTTACTTTTATTGATTTACAGAATACTGCAGGCCCGAAAGAGGGCCCAAGCAGGAGGGGCAATAAATACATAAAAGTATATCCAAGCAACGCGTACAAATATTAGCAAATAGCAACAACAAGTGCAGGGCAATGAAGGTAGCAACACAATGATATAAAGTTTTTTTACGCACTTGAAACACAACAACATTGTCAAAAGCATGTCACACACACGGATACACACACCAAAAGAAAGGAAAAAAGAAAGAAAGAAGAGAAAAAACATTTTACGAGGCCGTCACTATAGCGAACGAGACAAGATAACCGAACACAAGAAAACAGATAAGTGTAGGTGTAAATGCGCAGTACATTAATGCCAGTGATGTTAAAGACTTTTGTGTTCTAAAAAAATCAGCATTAGATAACTGTGAAAAGGGTAGGTTGTCTTGATCTGTTATGGTGCGTGGAAAGAAAGAATATTTGAAAAGGTTAGTTCGGGTGTTAAAATGTGTTAAAGAGTTAGCATGAAGATGCCGTGTTCGACGTGCTGTTAGTGGTTTTAAATAAGGATCTGGGTTTATAGACAAAAGATTCTTCTTGAGCGAAAATAGAAACTTTAGTCTTTGTAATTTTCTTCGTAACGGTAGAGTCTGAATGTTATGCTGCGTCATTAGGCTAGGGGGAGAGTCACTTGTACGATATTTAGAATAAATGAACCTGACAACTTTACGCTGTGTCAGTTCAAGACCATCGATGTTAGTTTTTGTATAGGGATCCCAGACAGTGCTGGCGTATCGGAGTTTAGGTCGAATTAGATATCTATAAGCCGTTAACCTAGTTCTAGGAGGTGCATGTTTTAGCTTATGTCTGAAAAAGCAGTCTCCCGAATGATGAGTTACATATGTTAGAGATGTGAGTACTACAGCTGAGGTTGTTGGCTATTGTGATTCCCAAGTATTTGTACTCACTGACTTCCACAAGCAGTTCGGAACCTAGATTGCAGACAAACGACAGTTTTTAAATTTTCTTTTTGGTTATTGACGTATATACTGTTTTACTGGTATTTAATTCCATGCTCCATTGACGACACCACGAAGGAATGCTTTGGAGATTAGACTTTAGTATTAATTGATCTTCCCGGCAGTTAAGTTCATTATACTGCACACAATCGTCCGCAAATAATATAATTTGAACCGGGGATTTAATTTCATTTGTAATGTCATTAACGTATATCAAGAATAGTATAGGGCCCAGTACGCTGCCCTGTGCCACTACAGATGATACTGGAAGTTCGTTGGACGAGTGATCATTAATTGAAACAAACTGCATGCGGTTAGTCAGATAAGCGGCCACCCAATTCACTAAGTAGGTTGGAAGGTTAATTGATTCCAGTTTATTAATAAGCTTCCTATGTGATACGAGATCGAACGCCCGTCTAAAATCTAAAAAATATTACATCAATTTGACCAGTCCTATCAAGAACACTAGCAAAATTGTGGATAACTGTTGTTAATTGTGTCACAGTGGAATAACCCTGGCGAAAACCATGTTCGCAATAAGAAAGTATGTTATTATCCCCTACAAACTTATTAATTTCCTTAGCTATGATTTCAAGTAGTTTGCAACATGATGAAGTTAGTGATAAAGGACGATAAATTGTTACTAGTGTGGCGTCACTTTTTTTCAGTACATATACAACACGTGCCAAGAGCCCATCTCTAGGCAGGGTAGCTGAAGACAAGGACACTTGAAATTTATTAACTATAAAAGGTGCTAATGCTTCGGCAGACCTCCCCAAAAAACGTTGGGTATGTCATCTGGACCTGGGGAGGATTTAGTTTTAAGGTTGAGTAGCATTGAAACAACACCTGGTAATGACACAATATCAGGTGCAGAGTTGCATGGCGTACAGTTATGAAGAGTAGTAGTATCAGAGTTAGAAAAGACACTGTGGAAGTATTCATTAAAATATTGCCCAATATTGTGATTTTCATGGATGATAATCCCCTCGTGTACAATATGGCTAATTGCCCTGTTCCTTTTTCTTAGAAAGGCCCAAAATTTTTTCGGTTCGAAGCGAATGAAATTTGGCAGTGTATGCTGGAAGTACCGACGCTTAGCATGCCCCAACATTTGGTTTAACTTATTCTGGATTTCTTGGATTGCGGCACGTGAACCACATCGCCGTCTTAAGCACTTAGCTCTTTTTTAAGGTGTAAGATTTCTTTTGTAATCCAGGGGGTAACTTTTGATGTTCGTTTAGTTCTGCGCGGAATGAAATTGTTGAGGCAGTGATTAAAATTTATTTTTTAAACGTGTCCCAAAGTACAATAATACCATGCCCTCAGAAATTGTCAAGGCATATTTCAAGGTAATCTAGAACGCTTTCGTCATTGCCTCGAGAGAAGTCTTTAATAATATTTGTCTTGTTTTTATTGACTTGACACGAGTTCAACGAGCATGTGAAATACACGATCTCATGGTCAGAAATACCAGGTTCAACGGAGACAGAAACATTTTCAATGGATCGACTTACGAAAACAAAGTCAAGGACCATTGCCGGCGTGCCGTGAACGCGGGTCGGATGTTTGACAACCTTTTGCAAGTCATGACAAAGCATCATATTGCGTAGGTTGTTCACGTGCAAGTTATACTCGGCGAAGGAAGATCCATTCTCCCAATCAATGTGTGGGAGATTAAAATCGCCTATAAGCAGCACATTATTCCACCGACGTCACTCACAACCATCTTCAAAATACCTAATCGTGAATGCAGAAATCACTTCGCTATCAACGTACAAGTATTTAGGCATCCATTTGACATCTGATCTAAATTGGTCTTTTCATATTTCACAGGTTACTAACGAGGCAAATCGCGTCCTTGGTTACTTTCAACGAACCCTGCGACTAGCACCCCCATCAGTGAAATCCCTTGCTTACTTAACACTTATCCGCCCCAAATTAGGATATGCATGCGCGATCTGGGACCCTCATCAACATAACCTTTCCATTAGTCTTGAATCTGTACAAAATCGCTTAGCTCGTTTCATTTTCTCCGCCTATTCATATCATGTAAGTGTAACTGAACTAAACCGTAATGCTCATCTCACAACTTTAGCAAACCGCCGAAAAATTTCCAGATTCTGTCTGCTTCATAAATTCTTTTATCATCCATCTCTGAATTCTATTATCAGTCCCGCCCATCGCATTTCAAGTCGCACAAACCACGGGAAGGCCGTCTGCCCCTGCTGCCTGCCCGCCCCCTGCTCGGACTTCTGCGCATCTTTCATCATTTTTCGTCCATACAGCAAGAGACTGGAATGACCTGCCAAACGCCATCGTTGATCAGATCGACTCATCGTCATTCAGGTCATCCATAGAAGGAATGTACGGCTGAAATTCCACCCCCTCATGTAATACCCCTTCAATGGGGCCTTTGAGGTACAAATAAATAAATAAATAAATAAATAAATAAATAAATAAAATAAATAAATAAATAAATAAATAAATAAATAAATAAAAAGTACCCGTGGTGAAAGCTTGATTGCATATGTGCTGAAGTGGGCCACATAGTAATTCAGCAACATGTTTAATTGGGTCAGCCTTAATGTCATCATATCCAGCGGCAGTATTTTTATTTAACGATTTCAGGTATGTAACTATTTCTAATTCACTACATGGAGTAAAGAAAATAGATTGCGCGCAGGAAGAAGGAATGTATTGTTCACAGTCATTCGTTTTATTTGCATGACCTGCCGTACCAGAAGTCAGGAAATGATTATTGAATTTGTCCGCTAGGTCGGCTTCAGTGAACTCAACGCCGTCAATGGTTAACGTCGTAGGAAGGCTAGCCTTTGTTTTCCCTATGAGCAGACGTGCCGAGTTCCAAGCTTTCCTGGGATTACAGCAGACCCCATCCAACCTTGCCTGATAACATTGAATACGAGCTCTCTTCAAATCTGAGTTTAAGTTGTTGCGAACTTTTTTGTATTCATGTAATAGAGATATGTCTCTTAATATAATAAAGTTATGGTATAGTTTATCTCGTTCTCTAATTCAATTGTAAAGATCTCTGTTAATCCGAGGTTTCCTGGATTTGCTGTGCCTTTTGTAGCATTGCAGTGGGGAGGCAGCATCATAGCAGTTCTTTACATGTTGTAGGAACAGATCATATGATACGTTAGGGTTTGGTCACTGTACACATCACTCCAGTCGATACTTTCAATACTAGCATGAAATGTCGACAAGGCATTGCCATTCAAGGAGCGATATGCAACAGGATCATGTAACGTTATATTATAAAGAATAAAGTACTTTTTTGTGCAGCAGGTGAACAGTTTTCCAGCTGAAGGTATAAAGCAAATTTACCCGCTTTGTTAGCGCATCAACAGCTAGGTTGGATAAACTAAGTGCGGATTAGTATGAATGCAGTCATTGCTCATATACACTATTGCCGAAAAAAAGTTTTCGACCTGCATATCGAAACTGTTCTACTATAGGTCAGTAGAGTTGTCGGTGTCAGTTGCATTCGATTTTCCACATATATATATATATATATATATATATATATATATATATATATATATATATATATATATATATATATATATATATATATATATTGTGACGCTCTTAGGTACATAGTGGGTTCACGAATGTGACGAGCTTAGGTGCATAGTGGGTTCACGCCTCAACAAACAGTATGTGGGGGCACCGAAGGGTAGTGAAGGAGGACGACGACGTGTGGCTGGCTGGCTGAGTCTCGACAGGCGCTCAGTTGACCAAGGCCATCGCTTCTAACTCTACCCGGCTTCAAAGTAACGCCTTTTGTGGGCGTAACAGAGTGGTGGAGGTGCTGGGTACGACAGAACGTACCACGGAGTCGCAACATCTAGAACTTCGCCGGAGCCGTCGTCTTGCCGGTCTCTTGCCAACGACCTTCCCTATGGCTCAGGACGGAGGTGGACAAATGCCAGCTATAGTTTCACCTTCTCAAAGGTCAGCGCCAGTTGGACCTTTGAGGCACTACATGGAACCACGCTCGTTCGCGGGAAAAGTGGGCGACGACGTCGACGAGTGGCTGATGCACTACGCAAGGGTGAGCCGCTACAACCGTTGGGATTCTGTCACTCAGCTTGAATATGTTGCACTCTTTCTGAGTGAGACAGCGCTGATGTGGTATGAAAACCACGAAGACTCCCTAACAACGTGGGAGCACTTTGTTGAGGAAATTAAGAAGTGTTTTGGCGACACCCACGCCAAACAGAAACGCGCCGAGAGAACACTTGCTCAAAGAGCTCAAGCTCCTGGAGAAACATGCACTATATACATAGAGGAAATCCTCAAGCTGTGCAAAATCGTAAATCCGCAGATGTCCGAGGAAGACCGAGTCGGACATCTCCTCAAAGGAATTGCAGAAGATGTGTACAATTTCCTCATAAGTCGGGAACACGTTGATTCCGTCTCAGATGTCGTGCGTCATTGCCGTACGTTTGAGACGTTGAAAACACGTCGCATTGTGCCAAAGTTTGGACGCCTGGCGAATGTGACAACCATTGCCAGCGTCGATGAGAGCCCGTCTGCCGATCTTTCGTCTACTATACGGCAGATCGTGCGTGAAGAACTGCTGCGGCACCAGGAACTTGCGCGCGACGTCATACGACAACCTGACGCTTATTACCCGCAACACATGGTGCCTGCCGCACCCTGCGCTTCCTGGCAACCGGCGGTATGTGTCACAGACGTCAACCACAGAGGTGCTCCATGGCCACGTGAGGACACATTTACGCCCGAACACCGACCAGCAGAACACCCTCGCCCCAGCAGGTTTGCACGCAGACCGACCGTTCCTCCTGTGCAGCAGGCTCAGCCGCTCCGCTCTGCTACACGACCCCCCACGGCTGAGCGCTTCGAAGGGCAGTTCATCGATCGTCGTTTACCTGTGTGCTATAGCTGTGGCGACTTGGGTCACATTGCCAGGTACTGCAATCGCCGCCAACCACCGAGGTTCGACCGATCGACGATGTCTAGGCGGTACCGCGCTCCTCTGGGCGAAACATATTCGCTCTCGCACACATATTTAGGAAGCTTGCCTCACCAGCACCCGGAGCCACTACGGAACCGTTCTCCAGCATCCGATCGCAGCTTGACGCCACCACCCGCTCCTCGTGTAAGCCGGTCGCCCTCTCCGCGGCGTCGATACCCGTCGCCACCACCGGAAAACTAGCCAGCGCGGCCGTTGGAGGTGAGGTCGCTGGACAATCTTCGATATCGACAGAGATACCTCCAACCATTTGTATGTTTAAGAATAAGGTGTTTGTATTAATTGACGGGGTTTCATCCATGGCCTTAGTGGACACGGGAGCAACCGTTTCAGTGATGAGTCTTGCGTTTAAAAGCCTCCTGGGACGAAAGGTGATGTTTCGCTGGGACCGTGCCGATACGTTTCGCGGAGTGAGTGGGGAGTTGTTGTATCCTGTGGGCGTGTGTAATGTAGACGTTACCTTGGGTGGTCAAATATTTAACGCGGAGTTCGCTGTTCTACCTCATTCTACGCATGACGTAATCTTGGGTCTTGACTTTTTGAAACTGTGTGGTGCCACCGTCGACTGCAAAACGGGTGAAATCAGTGTAGGTACGAGCTTTGCTGCGGCGTTTATGGAAGCCCCACCGTGTCGTGAAAGTGTGCTTTGTGTATCCCGGGATACAGTTGTGCCTCCGTTATCCGCAACGTGTGTTTCAGTCGCCTGTTTCCCCACCACCGACGGAACGTTTGACGCTACCGTGGAGCCCGTTCACCTGAGTTGCATCAAGAGGAATGTACTGATACCGTATTGCACGCTGTCAGTTGTTCAGGGACGCACCAACTTATGGGCCGTAAACTGTTCGGGTGAACCTGCAATACTACCACAGGGTCTGAAACTTGCCGCCTACCATGAAGATCACGTGCTATCACTCGCCATTCTTACAGAGGCCCTTGATTCTGCGGATGAGCGCCATTTCGCTAATGTCTGCCCTGCGGCGCACTCCTCATTTCTGACTATGGTAAACAAGTCGCTCAGCACTAAGCAGCGTCACGAAGTGGCGAATATTCTGCGAAAACATGCCCGACTGTTTGACTTCTTCCAGCAAGAGGGACCACCATTGTTTCCTCCTTCTCGTATACACCATCGCATCGATACGGGATCTGCCCAACCGCTGCGACAGAAACCATACAGAGTCTCACCGTCGGAACGCAAGGTGATCAATGACCAAGTCCACGAAATGCTAAATAAGAATGTAATCCAAGAATCCTGTAGTCCGTGGGCAGCGCCAGTGATCCTGGTTAGAAAGAAAGATGGTACATGGCGATTTTGTGTTGACTACCGCCGCCTCAACACCATCACTAAAAAGGACGTATATCCTCTTCCGCGTATTGATGATGCTATCGACTGCCTCTCATCAGCGTCTTACTTTTCGTCTGTTGACTTGAGGTCGGGGTACTGGCAGATTCCTATGCACGAGGCAGACAAGGAGAAAACGGCATTTGTAACACCAGATGGACTTTTTGAATTTAATGTGATGCCGTTCGGGCTCTGTAATGCACCTGCAACTTTCGAGCGCTTCATGGACAACATCCTGCGTGGTTTGAAGTGGGAAGTATGCATGTGCTATCTAGATGATGTAGTGATTTTCGGGCGCACGTTCAGTGAGCACAACGCACGTCTCGATCTTGTGCTAGACTGCTTGGACAAAGCGGGTTTGGTGCTCAACTCGAAGAAGTGTCATTTTGGAGAGCGCCAAACACTCGTTCTGGGACACCTAGTGGATAAGGACGGTATACGGCCTGATCCAGCGAAGACTGCTACGGTGGAAGCCTTCAAGCAACCTCGCCATGTAAAAGAGCTACGCAGTTTCCTAGGGCTTTGCTCGTACTTCCGCCGGTTTATTCGTGGATTTGCCAACATCGCGTATCCGCTGACATGCCTCCTCCAGAAGGGCGTTCCCTTTGAGTGGACTCCTGAATGTGAAGCTAGTTTTCGTGAGCTGAAGTCTCGTCTGACGTCTCATCCCATTCTCCGACACTTCGACCATGCGGCTCCCACAGAAGTTCATACGGACGCTAGCGGTATTGGCATCGGCGCCGTCCTTATTCAACACGTCGACACCAAAGAACACGTCGTCGCCTATGCGAGTCGTTCTTTAAGTAAGTCCGAGCGTAACTACACCGTTACAGAGCAAGAATGTCTTGCAGTTATTTTCGCAGTACAGCGCTTCCGGTCGTACCTGTACGGGCGCCCCTTCACTGTGGTGACAGACCATCATTCTCTCTGCTGGCTGGTTAATCTCCGTGATCCGTCGGGCCGGCTTGCGCGTTGGACACTCCGTTTACAGGAATATAACTTTACCGTTTCTTATAAAAGCGGCCGCCGACACGCCGACGCTGACTGCCTTTCGCGCATGCCGCTTCCAACGACGGACTGCGACGCGGACAACTTCGACTGCTATATCGCATCACTGGAGCCGGGATTTCCTGATATAAATACCTTCAAGGTCGAGCAACAAAAAGACAGAACTTTAGAACCACTGCTGATTGCTGCAAGGCAATCAGCACCATCCACTCGTTTCTGTGTTCGTGATGGGGTTCTTTACAAAAAGAACTATTCTACTACAGGCCCACGATATCTTCTGGTGGTCCCGGAGAGTCTCCGTGTCTCGGTCTTGCGCGCTATGCATGACGATCCAACATCTGGACATTTGGGTTCTGCGCGAACTCTCTACCGCCTCCAAGAAAGGTTCTACTGGCCTAAAATGCGCCAGACGACCGCCCAGTATGTGTCCAGCTGCAGCGAGTGTCAACGTTATAAGCGTCCGACGAGTGCTCCTCCTGGTCAACTCCATCCAGTGCCACCCCCCAGCTCTCCCTTTGAGCAAGTTGGCATCGACCTCCTCGGTCCTTTCCCGCGTTCATCCGATGGGAATCGCTGGATTATCGTGTGTGCCGATCACTTGACACGCTACTGTGAGACAGCTGCAATACCATCGGCTACTGCAACCGAAGTGTGTATTTTTCTGCTGCGTTTTGTCATTCTCCGACATGGACCTCCCAGAGTCATCATCAGCGATCGTGGGCGGCAGTTCACTGCAGACGTGGTCGAAGAGATGCTTCGTCTATGTGCTTCAAGGTTTCGACATTCCACCCCGTATCATCCCCAAACAAATGGCCTTACGGAACGCACGAACAGAACTCTTACTAACATGCTGTCCATGTATGTCGAGTCAGATCATAAGAACTGGGACAGCGTGCTACCTTTCATTACGTACGCATTTAACACCTCAAAGCATGAAGTTACGGGCTACAGTCCCTTCTTTCTTCTCTACGCTCGTCCGCCTCGTTATACACTAGACACTATCTTCCCGTTTTCCAGCCACGATAATCTTTGTATATCAGAGACAGTCTGTCTTGCTGAAGAAGCCCGACGACTTGCTTCGTTACGCACTCTTGTTTCACAAGACCGCTCGAAGGCACGCTGCGACCGCCGACGCCGACACGTGATATATGACCCTGGTGATTTAGTGTTGCTCTGGAAACCAACCAGGAAACGTGGACTATGTGAAAAACTGCTGGCCCACTATGTTGGACCCTATGTTATTACGGAGCGCATCAGCGAATTAACCTACCGCATAGCACGTCTCACATCAAATGGCCGACGGTCAGCAAAGACTGAACTTTCGCATGTCGCCCGTTTAAAGCCCTTTATTTCTCGACAGCCTGTTTGACTCGCCCGGCGGGCTTCGTCTGCGCGGAGGGAAATGTGACGCTCTTAGGTACATAGTGGGTTCACGAATGTGACGAGCTTAGGTGCATAGTGGGTTCACGCCTCAACAAACAGTATGTGGGGGCACCGAAGGGTAGTGAAGGAGGACGACGACGTGTGGCTGGCTGGCTGAGTCTCGACAGGCGCTCAGTTGACCAAGGCCATCGCTTCTAACTCTACCCGGCTTCAAAGTAACGCCTTTTGTGGGCGTAACAATATATATATATATGTATATATATATCTAATCATATCATAAGAAGCCAACAAACACTGACACCAAGGACGACATAGGGGAAATTACTTGTGCCTAATAAATGAAATACAGAACCGACAAATTAATGGAAATTTAAGTGGATGAAAAAACAACTTGCCGCAGGTGGGAACCGAACCCACAACCTTCGCATATATATATATATATATATATATATATATATATATATATTGACGCGTGTACTTATCTTTATCGGGCAACCACGTTTCGCCGCCTAACAAATGTAATCGCACAGCGTGGGACGCGGCTGCATGCATCCGAAGTTTCTGCAAAGTTATCGATGCTTCTATCCGGCTGTCTGTTGTCGCCGAACCTTGTGTTATCAGATTTCATCGCGTGACACCAATGGTGTAGAACTTTGTGGAAGGCACACGGGTCCGAACGATTAGTCTGCAACATTCGATGACTGTTCTTTAAAAGCCGACGCGCTTGACCTGCTGATCAGATTTTTCGACGATCGCCGACTGTGTTCGCCGCTCTCCTTGTGCTATAAGTGTAGCCTGTTTTGTGGGCACAGGTTCGCCCAATAAAATTTAGCTTTGCCTTTCACAGTATTGCTACTGTGTTCTTAACGTCACCACCACGTGACAATATAAACTGTTGCGAAGAACAGCATTATGCAGTAGAAATGTTTTTATTTGCGAAACCCAATGGACGTTTCAAATGTGTACAAACATAAAATAATAGACACACAAATTGAATGTTTTCAAATAGTTTTAGCATAATGAACCGCGTGACAGCATATATTCAAGCTCAAGAAACACAACCAACCAAGAAAGAAACACAACCACAATCATCACAATGTGTAGAATATTTGCCCGCAGTCTGGGATTGTTAGTACTGACAAACCAACGCTCTACGGTCCATGAAAGTAGAGGAAGAAGAAAGTAGATAAAAGGCTGCATGCCTAACACACCATAAACACATCAGAAACTAACAAACTGGCAACAAAACAATAACTAGAAAAAACAATTTCATTCAGAGGCAAGATTTGCAAAGACTGTAGTTGTCATGAATAAACAAGAGTTTATCTACCGTGAGTGGGTGCAAATTGGCTCTTCGAGATCAGAGGAACAGACCAGCCACCGAGAACACTCGCTAGCTCGGGGTGCTCGTGGCTGGGATGCATAGAATTTTTTTAGCCAGACATGAAAGCCATGGTAGCTCGTTCTGGGCCCTTTTGCAAATTTTTAACACGTCGTTCACTTGCGCGCAAGGTTTACTTAAAAGTGCGTGGCACTCCGCATTGATTTCATTCGTCCATTGCTGTGGCGCACTAGAATGGCGTCGTGCTAAGGACGTCAAAGCGTCGTTAGGGCGCGTGTCACATTCAGTCAGCTTTGCCACGTCGCATTCCTAGATATAGCAACGCACCTGCTTTGCTAGAAACTCAAGTTTGGATGTACCCATTTCTGTCACATACTCTTCAACAGCTTTTAGATTTTGAAATCTAGGATCGAGAAGCGATGCCGTGACCATGAGATCTGTCAGAGGAAACCTGTGTTCAAATCTCTTCAGCATCTCTTTTTTGATTTCTTGAACAACTACGCTGCTTCCGCACATGTCTTGCAGTGAGGCGAGAAGCTGGCTTCGAATAACGATGAGCACATTAAACGTGCTCCATTTTAACGCGACAGCGTTAAGGAGCTCGTGTCGCAGAAAAGCCGGCGTCGTTGGCGTCGCCGTCAGCGGCGTTGGCCGTGGGCGATAAATCCCAGAAGGCACTTCATAAATAAAAAACATCTTGCAAGATGGGCTGGTGGGAATCGAACCAGGGTCTCCGGAGTGTGAGACGGAGATGCTACCACTCAGCCACGAGTTCGTTCCTTCAAAACGGGACAAAATCGCCTCTAGTGAACGCGGTGTTGCCTTAGAAACGTGCCGTAGAAAGTTATACTGCGGTGTATATCGGTAATTATGACCATGTAACTTACAGAAGTCGCAGTTTCACGAGTAGCGAAGTACGTTTCCGCTAAATTTCTTCTGCGCTCTGCGCACACGCAGAGCCATCTTGCGGCAAACACAGAAGACCCCCTCCTCGCAATGTACGGCGCTGCCCCGACACGTGGCGCGCCACTCGCCCCATTACCGCGTCCGCCTTCATGGCGCGTCGGGGCCCGGCTATCTCTGCCGATCGCGACGTTTGGCTGGTGTAGCGCGTTTGAGTAGGCGGTGCGAACGGGGTGCGATAACGCTTTCGCGTTCCACTCTTGAAGGCGAAGCTTAAGCGTCCTCCAATTTTTTGCTGGGAGAGCAGCTCCACTGCGCATTTAAACTGGCTTAGGAATTGCACAATCTCTTCAATCAGGCACCAGTCTTCGACACGAGGGAACGGGCGCCCTATCCGAGCCAACAACTTCCTGAGCGCAGTCTTATTCGCGACGAGGCTCTCAAACATAGCTAATATGCTATGCCACCTGGTTTGTGTGTCCAGTTAAACTGTGACTGCTCCTCCCCGTGCTACTGGAGCGGCGTTGTATGCGTGGTCGCTGTTTTGACAGTCTTCATAAAGTACAGGATCATCTTCGTCATGTTCAAGCGCTTCGGCTGTGTTGACCAACGATTGCACTGCCGCATTCAGTTCCGAGTCCGCGATCTCCTCCAGGTCGAAGGCCTTGTAGTGCACAGTTTTCACAATGTCATGGCAGTTGAATAGCAAACTGTCGAGTTTTCGAACACTTCCAAATCCGTCCTTGATGACGAGGTTGTGTAGGCCGTGGCCAACACACAGGTAGTGTTCCGTGCGCGCGAGACGCTGCGCGCCTCTTGTTCGAGCCGGCGTCAGTGACTGCACACACTTCCTTTCCCACCATGTCGAATTCTTCCAGGTACTTTTGAAACTCATTCATGTGGCAGCGCCTGTATGTCTTTCGGTCATGTAGCTTGTGCTCAGAGTCAATGGCACGAGCTCGAAGTTCTCTGAAATAAAAACAGCAACCATTACAATCTGAAAAAACGTGGTACACCGCTTCCCTCACCAACAAAATACTTCTTCTTGGTGATTTATAGTAAAAAAAAAAGGAAAAGATGTGTGCCAGCCGCGGCATCTGTTATCGAACTATGAAGCACATGAGGTGCGGCCAGCTTAAATAAAGGATCAGGGAGTGGATAGGAAATAAAAAAGGGGAGCCATAGGGAGAGAAGACAGGGGTATAGGTATAGTTATAAAACACTGTACAAAGAACGCGACGCCCGCCCGCGATTGTCCGAGCACACAGATAGCTTAGCACTGCAGGCGGGCGTCCCCTGACTGCATAGCGCCCGCGCGCGCATGTCCGAGATTTCACGGCGCGCGGCCACAAACACACACACTGTTACGAGCGCGGGATCGGCAATACATGATATTCACGAGCCGCGCGAGCGGCGCACACGGAGTCCGCTTGCAGGTGGTGGGCGCCGAAGCACGCACGCGATGCCGTCAATCGGCGCGTCGCGCGCACGCATACGCAGCCACGCATCGCACAAAACAAGCCGCGCGGGCGGCATGTCCTATCTAGAAAAATAAGCAACGCGCGCGGTATACTATACTGTAACGGCTGCCCGATCCGCCGTGAATAGAGTGGCCGTTGCACTGTACGGCCACTGTACGACAGCCAGAGTGGGGGCACCCGGCTGTATGCAATCGTCCGAGGCAGCACGCGCAGAGCGTCCTGTCACTGCGTGCAACCAGCTGAAGAGGAACACAGAATTGAACACACTTCAAGTGTGTTCGCTACACTCGCCCAGTATTAATGCAATCATTTAATGCTTTCGTGATATAATAAATATATTTTTACACATAGAAGCAGAAACGAAGCTTTTTCCTTTGCCTGGTCTGAAAGCTCAGTTTAAGGTAAATGAAAACTTCAGAAAAGCACTTTGGAAGCACGCGCCGAAATTTAATGCATGGGTTGAGGCACGCGCTTATTGGTATCAGGAGTCCGAAAACATGCTGAACATACCATCAATATGATGACAAGTGAACGTGATGTAGGCTCGCCGCCTGTAACTGTCGGTCCACTGATCGTACGTGACGGCACAGAACCTTGACCCCTCAGTCACCATTTTCTTCACCTGTCCCTGCATGGCACGGTACACATGATCCAGCGCTGCCCTCAACAACGTTGTTCGGTCAGGGAGTTCTTGGAGCACTCTGATGACTTCATATTTTATGAAGAAGTCCTACAGAAAAGAAATAGTCACTATTCGTTCACACTTACTGTAATATTATAAAAGAAAAGCGTATAAACTGCGTTATAGCTGTCACCCACCTGTAATCCTTCGCCATTCACAATGTTAAACGGCAGCAGGTCTCTGGCGATCAAGAGGACCAAGTCTCTGGCGAGCAAGCTCTTCCTTGACGACGTTGTCGTCTTGCGCCTGGGAATCGTCTGGAAAAAATGCTTCACCGTCGCGGCAGCCCTAGCTGCCCCCTTCTTGCAGTCGTCTTATAGTTTGTGGGCGTCCATCAAGTGTCCTTGCAAGTTCGACGTGCTTACTGTGCTCGCGTAGCGTTTAATCTTGCAGCTGCGGAGGAAAGAGGAAAATATATAAATTCTCAGAATGAAATGATAAAACAGCTACGACCAAATTTAATAGTTTAGCTCCGTAATGAACCACAGGTGCTCTACTCACGATTCGAACGGCTTTGAGTTGTGTTCTTTTGATGATTTGGTCAAGCAGCTCTCGCAGTAGTAGGCACTTCCAACTGTCTTCTGCTTTCCCCCAGTGAGGTACGCCAAATGTCCAAAGTGTCTCCAAAGAAAACTTGACTTCACCTTCGAATGCAACGGAATAATTTGAAAACTTCCAACCGGCATCTTAAACATGTCGGGGCTACAAAACTCCATCTCGCTAGTTACACGTACTCTCGCGCTGATGCCGTCTTCGGACATGTCGCCGATTCCAGCCACAGCTGCAGAGCCCACGACCGTCAAGTCGTGATTCCCACGTTCCGAGACTACTCGTTGCGCCATGTTGCGTTTTGCAGAAGTTTCGGAATTGCACGTTGCGCTGCCGCGCGGAGAGCGGGTTTGCTTTTGTTTGTTTTGTTTTGCTTCATTGCTCAACTTCTTGACACGATTATCTGCCTCAGACAGAGAAAAGAATTAAAAAACGCAAAACAAAATTTGAAACGCAGGCAGGTTTGCGGGGAAAAATATATTTATTCTTATTTAGAGGGCGCGCCGATCACGCCGAGTGAAAACGTCGGCGGCGGCGCGCCGATATATGGTACCGATGCCTCGGCGCACACCTCTACACACGATAGTACCACAGAACACCTATACAAACTGGTACCACCTGCTTCCTGAAACGAATGTCATGGCGGCTTCCTGTTTGGCTTCTTTAGCTCGAAGCACAGAGGAAGGAAACTCAGGAGAGGTCCTGACGTCACTCGTTGTGAAGCTAAAGTGAAGCCGGAAGTTGGCGTTGCTCATGGCGTTTCTCCACCTATCGGGCCAGCTCTCCTCTCATGTTTACATTTCTCACGAAACCAGGCCGCGCTGCGCGCAACCGGGCTGCTCGGATGCGCGCGCTCCGCAGGAATACTAAACAATCGCGATGCCTCATTGCCGTTGACGAAGTCATGGTAAAAGAAGTTCATAATAAACTTCGCAAATTGGGCCATGAGGTTGAATAGGCTGCATTTACCGGATTTTATGAAAATAAACATGCCTTATAAGGCCAGCGAACTGAACTGTTCTTATCAGCCGCAGGTACCGGCCGCTGCCAAGTTCTAGCGTGTTTTTTTTAAAAAAAAAGGTCACCTATCGCTGCCTTCTACTTGCTTTTCTCTGCTTAGGCATCCTAGGGCACTCAGACGGACTTGCAAGCTAGACGTTCGGCGATACGAAAAAAATGTATGCATTCTCACTGCACTGCAAGAACGCACTGTACGACGTACCGACCCATTTGCGATCCACTTGGAGTGTATAAGCACAAACACATTCTCGCTTGAGGAATCATCGTGCTTTATTGAACAAAATTCGGGTGGCTGCGCATCACTATGACAGCGCGCCGGCGAGGAGGCAGAATTTCATTTCTGCTGACTCCGCGTTTAGATTCATTGACTGCGGCCTGAGGTGCCTTCTTACTACGGTAAGTGAAGCATCACGGAACCAAAGTTTTGCGATATCCGCCTCACGTTGCAATACAGTACGCGCGTAGAACCGGCCAACGTGCGATCATGGAACAGCCGTTTGATGTGTTCGCAGGCGTACGTTCTGTGTAGCATTGCCGACTCTTGCAGCGCATCCGCTAACCTTCACTTCCCTGCGCTTCTCGCGCGCACAGATAAGATACGCCTGCAGTAGGGAGTATTCGTTCCTTAAGTCAAAGCAGGCGCTTCTTTCCCATCTTCCATGACGAAGCGTCGGCTGGCAAGCGCACGGTGCCGAGGGCAGCAAAATGCACATATTCTGCGTAACTCTCTATCAGCGCGTGTATTGAGGTACACCTGTGCAGGTGTGCATGAACCTCGAACGCGCTCTGCTTAAAAGACTTCCTGCTGTCGCGAGTACTGCGAGGAACAAGCAACATGAGTTTTAATGTGCACAAAAGCAATTTGTTACTGAACACGAATTATGCATTCATAACGTACGTTCTACGTGCCGCAAACGCACCATATGCGCTGTCAAAAGCAGGAATCACTGACCTGCAAGGCGTTCATTGTACAGATTGTCATTGCAGGCTGAAACGCATCGGTTTCAGCCTGCAATGCACGTTAGCATGATTCTGCCAAAGAGGTCAAAATTTCCCACAGTTCCTCCTGTTCCACCTGGCCACAGCAACATCCAGGAGAGCACGGTCCAGATAACACAGTGCAACAGAACACGGAGACCAACGCAAACCTGCCCGCACAGCGCCTTTGCCACGGTACGAAGCCTGCGGAGCAACACGTGCGAACGCACGAAACCATAACACAGCCGCCACTGTGGCCCAAGAGGCGTAGCCGCTACAGCAAAGTAATAAAAAACAGCAAAAAATAACCTACAACGTCATTTCCTCCATACTTTTCTCCTAGCGCGCGGAGGGGGTAGGGCCTCTACCCAGTTTCCTTCCTCCATGGGTCGAAGCAACTCAAGTACCAAGCTTTCTTACGTTATATCTGCATGACACTGTGCTCATAAATATACGTCTGCGTTACAAGTACACTTAATACCATCTGGAAAATCAAGCATGGATACTTGCGACGCTTTGGGTATCCCTCCTAAAGGCAAGCAAATCGCCACTGCGTCCTTGCGCGAACTTGCCGCGGCATGCCTATTGAGGTGAATGTTTATTGCTTTTAACTTTACATGCTTTATTGAGCTGTATACAGCCACCGTTGTCCTTGCTTCTGGGCTTGATGAAGAAATTGAGACCGCTGCTAGGTATCGTAACCATGACCTGCGCCATTATTTCCTGCAGTTTTGGTTGGATATCGAAACAGTGCCGCATTTGTTGCTCTGCATTGTTAAATAACACAACACTTACCATATTGCATTTGCCTGGTTCGTTCAGAAAAAGAATATATTTTATAGTGCGCCATTGGAGAAGCCCGCGTTGGCCTGCATTTGTTTCGCTGTCCGTTAGCAACACAAGTTCCGGAGGAACTTCGCCGATGACGGCGCCAAGTGTTTTACTGACTAATGCGGAGCAGAGAAGTGCAATGTCGCTGCGAAACTTTAATCAAAACAGAAGGGTGGTACGCGTAAAATAGAACAGGTGCACAGGTTACGGGCACTGCGGATGTTGTGACATTAGTACGCGTGTGGTAACGTTCTTGCAGTTTCTACTGGTTTTGAATTCTGGTTACTACTTGCAAGATTTTGCGGGCTTGGTTGCTGTACGCTGCAGTCTGCCCAGTTGTCATACGTCCCAGTCATGTGGCAAATATGGGTAGGTTGCCTGTTGCAGTCAAGAAAAAGTCATCTTTCAGAGTCAAATAATATTTGCGGACATTCACCTCGTGCAAGGTCATTGCCACACAGTTTCAGAAAGCTGGCTCTGACATTCGTAACATTTCAGCAGAGAGATGCGAGGTACTAGCCGACACACTGTTAAAAGGGCTTTCAGGTATGACTGTGTCGAGCTCCATCAGCTTACACATCATGAGCTTACACATTATCCACTAAAATGAAAGAACTAAAGTGTGGCACACACCGGGGCAAACTTGCCCTCTGTGAAACAATCAACTGCCCTTAAAAGTGATGTCATGAGCACAAAGTATAACTGCAGTTATCCAGAACACAATTCATAAATTCTTTTGTTTTTTCCTTTCACCACTGCAGCTGTATAGAAAGCAAACCATGCTACCTTTTTGGATATTGCACTTTGCAAAACTGGAAGAATTTGGTCTTAAACAGTAACTCCTGTGTTACCATTTTATGCACTTGGGGACCCCTCTTCTTCCCATGTCATGTTCTGCTGGCGTACGTATGTAGACTTTTGATATTACGATTAAGCGGTCCTACTAAAATAAACATTTTGCATTCCTAGTGTTTTGAACAAGGTGAAAGCTTTCTGAACCACTCTTCTTTTCTAGTAAAACTGCCACATTTGCTGGTTCGTGGTAATACACCAGCCGCAATACAATTGTCCCAGTCTAACACCCCTGTTCAAAGTGATCAGTGTTGCACAATTTTTAATAATATCTTTGCTTCCTTTTTTCATGACGCTGCACCTATGCTTTTGCCGCCTCCAACGACAGTTTATGATACCCCTATGGATTCAATTCTTATAGACTGGGTGGGCATTAGAAAACTAATCGGTAATTTGAAAATATCTTCATCGGCGGGTTCAGATGAAATTAATTCAAAAATACTAAAGTGTACTGAACTGTATTCATCAATTATTCTTTCTAGGATATTCCAACAATCATTACACTGCTCATCACTACCAAGCGACTGGAAGGTGGGGAAGGTGGTTCCTGTTCACAAATCAGGTAACACACATTGTCCCGAAAACTACCGTCCCATATCACTAACCAGCATTCCCTGTAAGATTCTGGAGCACATAATATATTCCCACATAGTTGATTTTCTTGAGACGAACTCCTTTTTTAACAACAGTCAGCATGGCTTTAGGAAATCCTTCTCCTGCGAAACGCAACTAGCTTGCTTTACTAACGACCTCTTTTCTAACACCGACTTAGGATTTGACACCGATTGCATCTTTATCGATTTTGCTAAAGCCTTCGATACCGTATCCCATAACCTACTAATCTATAAACTTAGTCTTCTTAACATTGACCCGCTAGTACTGGACTGGATTAAAAACTTTCTTGCTGATAGAACACAATACGTAATCGCTAACAATTCGTCGTCTGCGCCCCTCGCGGTAACGTCAGGCGTGCCGCAAGGGTCGGTTCTCGGTCCTCTACTTTTTCTAATCTATATTAATGATCTTGCTTCCTGTGTGAAATTTTCTACTATTAGACTTTTTGCTGATGACTGCGTTATATATCATAAAATTACTGACCTCAATGATTCTCGTAAACTCCAAGACGACATTAATAACGTTCTGCTATGGTGTAATAAGTGGTCTATGAAGCTTAACTTAAGCAAATGTAAATGCATGCGGGTATCACAGCGTACTAATACTACTAATCTGCATACATATTTCCTGAATAATAGCCCTCTCTCAGTTGTCTCGTCGTACAAATACCTTGGACTAAACATCACCAGCAACCTTTCCTGGCACATGCATGTCGACATTATATGTAGCAATGCCAATCGCATGTTGGGCTATTTGCGCCGAAACTTCTCATTCGCACCATCGTCACTCAAACTAACTCTCTACAAAACATTAGTTCGCTCCAAACTAGAATACGCATGCGCCATTTGGGACCCGGCTAACATTACACTCATAAACAGCATAGAAGCCATTCAAAATCGTGCAGCGCGTTTCATCTTATCAAACTACTCCCGACATGCTAGCGTTACCTCAATGAAGACAACACTTAACTTGCCAGAACTTTCTTTCCGTCGTAGATGCTTCCGCCTTTCGCTATTCCATAAAATCTACCACCACAACCCTTTGTTGAAAGAACAGCTTATCACCCAACCGTCATACATATCATCTCGCTCTGACCATAGTTTCAAAGTTGGTGTGCCGTCTTCACGTACTAAACTTTGTAGTAATGCATTCATCCCTAGCACAAGCAAAGATTGGAACCACCTTCCCGCCACCGTTGCAGCCATCCTGGATACCGACACCTTCAAAACCAGCATTCATGAAACGCCACGTTGAATCTGTCTTTGTATATTGCACAAATGTTTTGTTATGTTCACCCACTCCTTTCTGTAATGCCTTCGGGCCCTGAAAGTATCTTAAATAAATAAATAAATAAATAAATAAATAAACATGATCATGCACAGAAAAAATGTGCATTCATAGCCTATCAAGGCAAGTGTCAAAAGAAATATATCCAGTCTATTGTTCCAAAACTGAAACAGGGGCTTGAATAGTTAGTCTCAGGAGAAGAAAATATGCAGTTTTAAGGAAATTACAATGTATACTGAATTCTTAACTTTAATGTGCAGTGAATTGGTGTTTGGTCAAAGTTCAACACATTGCACCTGTTCATGTGGCCTTGTTTCTAAACAGGTTGTCTAACCAAACCAAAGATAAACCATTATTTTCAGTTGAACCGAACCAAAATGTGTCTGAGGAACTGTTTCCAACTTGCTTGACCAACAGGGTCGGCCCAGGATCATTGTCGCAGAAATCATATTGCTGCATTATCTTTGTCGTGTCGAAAGCCTCCATTGACCCTCCCAACGAACCAGAACTTACTTGATGCTCATGTCGACGGTGTCCCTTTGACGGCGTTAATAGATACTGGAGCCCAGGCGTCCACAATGAGTTGTAACCTCCGTTGTCGACTGAGGAAGGTTCTCACGCCTCCTACTACTCGAGCCGCGCGCATGACTGATAGCAGCACTCTTGACGTCACCGGAATGTGTACTTCCCGTAGTATCGTCGACCGCCACGTTCCTGTTCTTTTTACAGTGCTGACCAATTGTCCCCATTGAAGAGGTAGTAATTGGAATCTGCTTAAAAGCCTCCTAAACGACAAACAGTCCCGGAAAGCGCAAAATCTCGCTGTCGATATGCTCATACATAAGCAGGTCACCTCGGGTCTCACAAACGATGTAATAGTCAGCGACCTGGCGCGAACTTACCTACCCGTCAAGGAAGGAGATTCGCAAGGCATAAGCGCGAAAGCGGTTTACACGGGGCTAGACAGGCCAGAATTAGACGAACCTTTTACGATTTCAGAAATCAGAGACGTACTTTTCAACCTAAATGGAAGATCGGCCCCGGGGCCAGACGGGGTCACCAACAAGCTCCTCCGGAACCTGGACGACAAGGCCATCGAAATCCTAACGGCAGAAATAAACGAGGTGTGGAGCACGGGGCAGGTCCCGTCGGAATGGCGCACCGCCAAGGTTGTGCTCATCCCCAAACCGGGGAAACTTCCGCACATAAATAACCTGCGTTCCATCTCTTTAACATCGTGCATTTGCAAAGTAGCAGAACATGCAGTACACAATCGAATCGTCGAACACATAGAAAACCACGAACTATTCAGGCAGAATATAATAGGATTTAGAAAGGGACTCTCCACACAGGACGCCTTGCTCCTCCTGAAAAGATCTATGTTCGATAACGAGACGCGGGATGTACGAGGTATCATTGCACTCGACCTCGCTAAGGCCTTTGATAAGGTGGCTCACGAACAGATCTTAAACAAAATTTCCAATCTCAACCTAGGGCGGAAATTCTTTAATTTCACTCTCTCGTACCTATGGAAAAGGAAAGCGTTCCTTCTACTGGGCACGATCTCGGGCGGTCCTTACGAACTGGGCAACTGCAGAACCCCTCAGGGCTCGGTCCTATCCCCGCTGCTATTTAATATCGCCATGCATAAACTCTCCGAAAGGCTGGCCGCACTCCCAAAAATAGGCTACGCAATCTATGCAGATGATATCACAATTTGGTCCCCGGGGGGATCTCTGGCCGATCTAGAGCAATCTCTCCAGGCGGCCATAGATGTAACGGAACAATTTCTTACATGCACGGGCCTCAAGCTGTCACCGACCAAATCCGAACTCCTCCTCTTCAGACAGTCGAGGCAGGGCGTTAGGCACTTCGAGCCTCTGGAAACGCTGCTAGTCGGAAATGCAACACGAGAAGGGCACCACATTCCGAGGGTGAACTGCATCAAAATCTAGGACTTTTAATCAACGCCAAAGGCTGTAATGCAGAAGCTCTAAACAAGCTGGGTGCGCAGGCGAAAAACCCCCATATTAAGACTCATAACTAGAATCGCAAGCAAAAGGGGGGGGGGGGGAGGGACTCAAGGAGGACAACCTACTCAGGGTCTTCCAAGCTTTCTTCGTCAGTCACATTACTTACACGGCACCGCACCTCAAATGGAGCAAAATAGAAAAGAACAAATTCGACACGCTCATCAAGTCCGGCATCAAAAGAATACTCGGTATTCCACAATCCGCTAGCACAGTAAAACTACTTGAACTCGGAATTCACAATACCACAGACGAATTAATTGCACAGTTTATTGCACAGATCTCCAGGCTTTCGTCAACTAAGCCGGGAATCAAAATTCTTGATGAAGCCGGTCAACTCCCTATACAGGCTCCGCTCGACAGACACTCCCTATCTAAATTAGCCCGTGAAGGTATAAAGGTTGAGCCCGTGCTCAGGAACATCCACCCAATATATAACGAAGGTCGCAGAAGAGCGCGGGCTAGAACCATCCTGGTTCTAGCCCGCGCAGTCTAGCCCAAACCTGTCTTCGCTGCCAAATCACGGTCGTTGACGCGCGCGGAACACTTATCAGCGCCGCATCAATTTAAGCTAAACACGCGAACGAGGAGGAAGAAACCGCGATAGCCTTGGCTGTTCAAGCCGCAAAAGGCCCGGCGACCATTTTCTCCGACTCGCGCACCGCGGTCAGGGCTTTCTCATCCGCTCTAGTTTGCAAACACGCAGCCTACATCGTCAACAGATCCTTTCGTATTACTACGCGAGAAGACACTGGAGGTCATACCATAGCGTGGTCCCCGGCGCACGTGAACGATGTAACTAACCAAGCGGGTTGCAACCCTAACGAGCGGGCCAACTGCCTGGCGCGTGAATTCACGAACCGCGCCCGAGCTAACGGTCCGGCTCTCCTGCAGGATTGCCCCTTCAAAGATAATCTTACAACCTTTTACGAAATTACGTCACATTACAGACACACCAAGAGGAAATTCCCTCCCCCCAGTCCGAAACTTAACAGGCCTCAGGCTGTTACTTTCAGGCTTTTACAGACGCGGTCCTACCTCACCCCGAGAGCGCTTAATTGGATAGACCTAAACTTCCCGCAATCGTGCTCCAAATGCGGTCACGCGTGCTGCTCTTTCGACCACATGCTCTGGCTGTGCCCGTACAACGCGGGCTCCGACTTTCATAACAAGTCCAAGTGGGACGCCTTGCTGAAGAGCTCGGATTTCACAAACCAACTGCAGGCCGTCCAGAGGGCCCGCGACGTCGCGGAGAGTCACCACCTCCCTGTCCCGTCGTGGGCGGAGCCACCAACTTCATCCGGGAGCCTTCGGTTCCCCCCAATCGAGTTCCTCAGGGCACTCTAATAAAGTTCTTGTCACTGTCACTGTCACCTAATCCTCGCACTCAACTTTCTTATGGCGCATTCAGCTTTTGTCGACTGTTATGCCGGTACCCTTTGCCTCGAACTTTCTCTACTCGCGCATATTTGTGCCGAACTGCCGAACAATTTTAGTACGACCGCCTTCGTCCGCCTGGCGCCTAAAGCCTTGGCTTTCGTCGATTTGGTATTATCTTTTCCTGTGCCCGATGGCGATTACGTAGCCACACCTGTTCCTGCTGTCCTTTTTATGCGCAATATCAGTGTGCCCCACTCCGTCGTCACCGTCGCTGATAACCGGACATGCCTCGTCATCGTCAATTTTGGCCTGACAAAGAAAGTTCTACCCAAATGCATATCGGTTGCAACGCTCCGTGCTATCGGAGATGACTACGTCACGACGTTTTCCATAGACGTCTTTTCCGATTCTTCACCATGTCCACATGACGCAACATTTCGGCCCATGATTGCTGCGGGCCTATTGCCTGAACAAGCAGCAGCTTTATGTCGCCTTTGGTTTCATACCACGACATCTTCGACCTCAGCAATCGCCAATTGGGCCAGACTTCAATTGTTAAGCATCACATAAATACTGGTGATGCCACTACTATTCGTCGCCGGCCATATCGAGTTTCTGCTTCAAAGCGTAAGGTTATTCAAAATGAAGTGAACAAGATGCTTGCCGAAGGCATTGTTTAACCTTCGTCGAGCCCTTGGGCGTCTTCCGTGGTGCTTGTTAAAAAGAAAGATGGCACATGGCGTTCCTGCGTAGATTATTGTTACCTAAACCGCATTACCAAGAAAGACGTCTACCCCTTGCCTCGCATTGACGACGCCGTCGATTGTCTCCACGGTGCCAACTACATTTGATCAGTCGACCTGCGGTCTGGTTATTGGCAGATTTCTGTGGATGGAAAAGACCAAGAGAAGACCGCGTTCGTCACTCCTGATGGTCTATATCAATTCAAATTTATGCCATTCGGTCTGTGCAACGCCCCAGCAACTTTCGAACGCATGATGGACTCTTTGCTTCAAGGGTTCAAATGGTCAACATGCCTCTGCTACCTAGACGACATTCTCGTATTTTCGCCTAGATTTGAGACACACCTTCAGCATCATTGTATTGCATTATAAGACGAAAGAAAATGTTACCTGTGCAGTTGTACTTAATGTTTAGAAAAAGGAAATCATTGACATTACTCTAAACAACGATGCGGGCGGTCAAAAGGTTTTGTTTTTGCTCGACTCTGCGCAGCCTGCACTTTCGTTTTTCAGTAGTGTTTTTATCGCATAGGGCTGCGCTGGTTTTACTGCATCGGGAAACTAGCACAAATGGCAAGTAGCAGAGAATTCCACTTTGACGCAGGATGCCCGAACGATCTGCGCCACTTGACGAAAAGCAGCTGCAGTGGCGAATCCACTGCTCTGCCTTGGTTCAGATTCTCAGATTTGAATTGCGATAAAGGCATTCGGACCCTTCATATGCAATTTTGTCATAAACTAAGTGGTTTCTTGGCACGAAACACGTATTGCAAGGTTTCGGGAATGGTATTTAAACAGTCCATGTCGATTTAGTATATGCCTTTAGTGACCCTCTAAGTATCACATAAATACTGGTGATGCTGGTCCCGTTCAACACCTGCCATATCGAGTTTATGCATTGGAGCGTAAGGTTATTCAAGATGAAGGGAACAAGATGCTTGCAAAAGGTGTTGTTGAACCTTCGCCGAGCTCTTGGGTGTCGGCCATTGTGCTCGTTAAAAAGAAAGAAGGCACGCGGTGCTTTTCCGTAGATTACTGTCATCGAAACCGAATAGCCAAAAAGGATGTCTACCCCTTGCGTTGCATTGATTACGCTCTCGATTGTATTCTCGATGCCAACCACTTTTCCTCAATAGACCTTCGGTCTGGTTATTGGCAGATCTCTGTGGATGAAAAAGGACAAAGAGAAGACAGCATTTGTCACCCCTGATGGCCTACATCAATTCAAAGTTATGCCGCTCAGTCTCTGCAACGCTCCAGCAACATCTGATTGTATGATGGACTCTTTGCTTCAAGGGTTCGAATGGTCGCCATGCCTGTGCTACCTAGATGAGATTCTTGTATTTTCTCTTATATTTGAGACACACCTCGAGTGTTTACTAGCTATTCAAGTCTTCCACAAGGCTGGGCTCCAACTAAATTCCTCGAAATGTCACTTGGGTCGTAGGCAGATTAGTGCTGGGTCACCTCGTCGACGCTTCCGGTATTCAACCAGACCCGGAGAAAATTCGTGCTGTCACGTCTTTTCCTGTAGCTCAGTTTGTCAAAGACGTCAGAAGTTTTCTAGGACTCTCCTCCTACTTCCGACGCTTCGTTAAAGACTTCGCAGCGCTTGCCCGACCTCTTACTGATCTTCTGAAGAAGGATGTGCCGTTTATGTGGAGCCCCGCTCATATTGCCGCGTTTGCCCACCTCACCAATATTCTCACCACGCCACCTGTACTAGCCCACTTTGACCAGTCCTCTTTACAGAAATGTGTACCGATGTCAGTGGTCATTGCATCGGAGCCGTCTTAGCCCAGCGCCAACAGGCTAAAGATTGCGTTATCACGTACGCTAGCCACCTCCTCACAGCAGCGGAGCGCAACTATTCCATTACAGATCGTGAATGCTTGGCTCTCGTCTGGGCGGTCTCCAAATTCCGCCCGCACTTGTATGGCACGCACTTCTCTGTAATCACGGACCACCACGCGCTCTGCTGGCTTTCCTGACACAAGGATCCTACCGGCCGTCTTGGTCGCTGGGCTCTGCAGCTGCAAGAATATTTCTATGCGGCAGTGCAAGTCGGGCCAATTACATCAAGACGCAGACTGTTTATCACGCTATCCAGTGAACGAACCACCCGCCGACCCTAACCCCTATACCGACGCTTGCGTTTTCTCCGTTTCTCAGCTGCTACACGTTGCCGACGAGCAACGCCATGATGCCACTTTGCGTACCATCATTGATGGCTTGGAATCTTCGCCTTCTGATTCCTCCCTTCACCTGTTTGTTCTCCCGGATGGTGTATTGTACCGCCACAATATACGCCCCGACGGTGCTGCCCTACTCCTTGTCATTCCGAAGCACCTCCGGTAAGCTGCTCACCAAGAACTTCATGATTTACCAACGGCAGGTCGCCTTGGCGCCTCCCGCGCGCACGACCGGATTCGCCGACGCTTATTTTCGCCCGGCCTTGCCCGCTCCGTCCGGAAATACGTTGCTGCGTGTGAAAAATGCCAGCGCCGAAAAACACCATCGATGCTCCCTGCTGGTTGCCTTCAAACGCTCGACATTCCTTCGGAGCCGTTCTTTCGCGTTGGCTTGGACTTCATCAGCATCATCATCATCATCATCTATTTGTTTTTCCAATTTTCGTCTGTAATATGCCCCTCCCCTCTGTAATGTGCAAACCCTGAGGGTAAAATAAATAAATAAATAAATCATCATCGTCGTCAGCCTGGGTACGCCCACTGCAGGGCAAAGGCCTCTCCCATACTTCTCCAACTACCCCGGCCATGTACTAATTGTGGCCATGTTGACCCTCCAAACTTCCTAATCTCATCTGCCCACTTAACTTTCTGTCGCCCCATGCTACGCTTCCCTTCCCTCGGAATCCAGTCCGTAACCCTTAATGACCATCGGTTATCTTCCCTCCTCATTACATGTCCTGCTCATGCCCATTTCTTTTTCTTGATTTCAACTAAGATGTCATTAACGCGCGTTTGTTCCCTCACCCAATCTGCTCTTTTCTTATCCCTTAACGTTACACCTATCATTCTTCTTTCCATAGCTCGTTGCGTCGTCCTCAATTTAAGTAGAACCCTTTTCGTAAGCCTCCAGGTTTCTGCCCCGTACGTTAGTACTGGTAAGACACAGCTGTTATACACTTTTCTCTTGAGGGATAATGGCAACCTGCTGTTCATGATCTGCGAACGCCGGCCAAACGCACCCCAGCCCATTCTTATTCTTCTGATTATTTCACTCTCATGATCCGGGTCAGCAGTCACTACCTGTCCTAAGTAGATGTATTCCCTTACCACTTCCAGTGCCTCGCTACCTATCGTAAACTGCGGTTCCCTTCCGAGACTGTTAAACATTACTTTAGTTTTCTGCAGATTAATTTTTAGTCCCACCCTTCCGCTCTGCCTCTCCAGCTCAGTGAGCATGCATTGCAGTTGGTCCCCTGAGTTACTAAGCAAGGCAATATCATCAGCGAAGCGCAAGTTACTAAGGTATTCTCCATTAACTCTTATCCCCAATTCTTCCCAATCCAGGTCTCTGAATACCTCCTGTAAACACGCGGTGAATAGCATTGGAGAGATCGTATCTCCCTGCCTGACGCCTTTCTTTATTAGGACATTGTTGCTTTCTTTTTGGAGGACTACAGTGGCTGTAGAGCCGCTATAGATATCTTTCAGTATCTTTACATACGGCTCGTCTACACCCTGATTCCGCAATGCCTCCATGACTGCTGAGGTTTCGACTGAATCAAACGCTTTCTCGTAATCAATGAAAGCTATACATAATGGTTGGTTATATTCCGCACATTTCTCAATCACCTGATTGATAGTGTGAATATGATCTATTGTTGAGTAGCCTTTACGGAATCCTGCCTGGTCCGTTGGCTGACGGAAGTCTAAGGTGTTCCTGATTCTATTTGCAATTACCTTAGTAAATACTTTGTAGGCAACGGACAGTAAGCTGATCGGTCTATAATTTTTCAAGTCATTGGCGTCCCCTTTCTTATGGATTAGGATTATGTTAGCGTTCTTCCAAGATTCCGGTACGCTCGAGGTCATGAGGCATTGTGTATACAGGGTGGCCAGTTTTTCTAGAACGATCTGCCCACCATCCTTCAACAAATCTGCTGTTACCTGATCCTCCCCAGCTGCCTTCCCCCTTTGCATAGCTCCCAAGGCTTTCCTCACTTCCTCCGGCGTTACTTGTGGGATTTCGAATTCCTCTAGACTATTCTCTCTTCCATTATCATCATGGGTGCCACTCGTACTGTATAAATCTCCATAGAACTCCTCAGGCACTTGAACTATCTCATCCATATTAGTAATGACATTGCCGGCTTTGTCTCTTAACGCATACATCTGATTCTTGCCAATTCCTAGTTTCTTCACTGTTTTTAGGCTTCCTCCGTTCCTGAGAGCTTGTTCAATTTTATCCATATTGTACTTCCTTATGTCAGCTGTCTTACGCTTGTTGATTAACTTCGAAAGGTATTCGTGGACTTACTTGGCCCTTTTCCTCTATCCACGTCTGGCAACAAGTGGGTCGCTGTGGCGACAGATTGCGCCACGCGCTACGCCATCACCAGAGCGCTTCCAACAAGCTGCGCCACAGACGTCGCCGATTTTCTTTTAGGCGATGTGATTCTGCAGCATGGTGCTCCACACCAACTGCTCACAGATTGTGGTCGGACATTTCTTTCTCAAGTCATCGTCGACATCCTGCAGTCCTGCTCCACCAAGCACAAGCTGACTACATCCTACCATCCACAGACCAATGGTCTCACTGAGCGTCTGAATCGTACCCTAACAGACATGCTTGCAAAGTACGTCTCGTCCGACCGTACTGATTGGGAGCTTGCCCTACCCTATGTCACTGTTGCTTATAATTCTTCGCGTCACCACGCTGCCGGTTATTCTCCGTTCTTTCTGCTGTTCGGCCGAAAACCCGCATTGCCATTGGACGCATCCCTTCCATCCGCCGCAACAGAGACCAGCGAGTATGCACTTGACCAGGGCCGCCCAAGCACGCGAAATTGCCTGCGCTCGCCTCCTGACCTCTCAAGAGAAGCAACGGCGCTTGTATGATCGCCAACACAGAGACATCAACTTTTCGCCTTGATCTCTGGTACTCCTGTGGTCCCCGACTCGTCACGTTGGCCTGTCAGAAAAACTGTCTCGGTACACAGGCCCATATCGAGTGCTGCGGGCCGTGATTCCAGTTACCTACGAAATCACCCCAGTCATTACCAAGGCCTCATCTGTCCCAAATTCTACTGACGTCAAGCATGTCGCACGCCTCAAGCCATATTACTCTCCGGTTATCACCGATATTTAGACGCCCCGGGATGGTGCTTCTGCCGCCGGGGGTATGATGCATGCACATTGCGTGTTTATTGTGGCCGATGCACGAGGTGCCCCGACGAAGACGGCGAACGCTCTCTGGCTCTCGAGCTGCCGGCTGAACTGTCCAGCGCTGCATTATGTTTTCTAAATATACTTTGTAAATAGTCTCCAGTCTTATTCCTTCGTTCGCGTAACAATAAGACTGCGCATGCTGCTAAGGTTATAGCAGAACATGCTTCTTGCATAAATCTAATGCAGTGCACGGAGTACTGCCTTGGAAACAAGTAGGTGGTTTGCCACAGTGATCTCATAGGCCCACTAAATCTCCAGTTTTCAGTTTGCCAAGTTCACACCGTTTGATCGCGTCTGTGGGTTGCTTTAGTTGATGTACGGTTTCATCACGGTTCTACATGCAGTCTTGCTGACTTCATTTGTTTACCTACGGTTTCGGCTGGAGTTTCATTACATTACGTCAAGCAACCCAAGTAGTGTACTGTGTGTTCCAGGGTGCACCACACAAAGAGAACATCCCTGCAGAAGGTTACGCATTTAGGCTGGTTGGTTCATGATTACGAGCAGAAAACAGCGATAAACGACAAGACGAAGAGATGGACACAGACCACCGCGGCAACTACCAACCAAGTGTCTTTATTCTTTTAGTCAGCAAATATATATTCTACTACTATCGCAAAAAAAAAGGGAACAGAAATTCAGCATGCGCAGGGGCAATGAAAATTGTTACCAATGCAATATAAATGTTATCTCCTTCGGAAGGGTAAAATGGAGTGGAGGCTTACAATTGCGTCGCCACTATTATGGATGTAAAAGGCCCCAGAAATAAGACGCATAATCTCAAAAAGGTTGTCAGCAAGGCAGGCGTTAGGTTGTTGTTCACCTGACGAAATAAGTTAGGCAGTGTCTGCCAACAAGCCAGTCGAGTGACCAAGAACAAGCAAAGTTATAAAAGGCAGCATAGGCAGAGGTTTGTTGTTGACTGTTGTGCTGTGTAGTGTACAAGATTCCTCTTTCATACAAGCGTGTCTACATCGGTCAAACGGGGCGGTGGATCAATGACTGCATGCAGAAACACTCAAATAATGTTCAAAAACAAGCTAGAGATAGCCAATTGCCACTGCATTGCAATGAACGCGGCTGCAAGCCGTCTTTTAAAGATGTGACCTTGTCAAAATACCTCGATGAACGGGCATCCCTTATTTCTGAACCCTTTCACATCCATAACAGCGGTGATGCATATGTTAGCCTCCCCTCCATTTTGCTCCTTCCGAAGAAGATAGCTTTCCTATCTCATTGATTACAATTTATTGCCTCTGTGCATGCTTAATTTCTATTCCTTTTGTGTTTTTCTGTGTTTTTTTTTCGCAGCAGTGGTAGAGTATATATATGCTGACTGAAAGAATAAAGACACTTCGTTGTTAGCGCTGTGGTCTGTGTTCTTCTCTTCGCCCTGTGGTTTAGCGTTGTTTTTTGCTAGTAATCCACGCAACCTGCAGTTCTGGGCACTTCTCTCCACGCATTAACAAATTCAATGCTCCAGATTGCATTTTACCCGATTTTCTTTTGAATTGTGAGGTGTACCTGCACTAGACCTACCAAAAGCAATTAAAGTGGCATAGTAGTAAAGCAACTGGAAAATTTGCGAACAGTAAGTAAGCAAAAATGTCAGGGCATCTCAGCTGTTATTTGGCATGTCTCGTCAACGGTTTTAGTTTTGACATTATTGCAAGTTTGCTGCGCAGCTGAGAGTTGTTCATTTCCAGTTACTTCTTAGGGCATCACAGTAGGCATGTCTTTGCCTGTCTGTATGCACGGTCGATGCCTATTGTCTGGACTTCGTTGCAGTCGCAGTATCGTTGTGGAGGAAGCTAGTTGTGATCGAGACATCAGCTGCGTTCAGGCACAGTAGCATATTGGTTTGGCTGTTTGATACATGTGTTGTTTGTACAGTACCATCAGTGACTGCTGGCGTCTCAGTGCGATTGAGGATTCATGTAAATTCTCCCTAGCAAGCACAAACTGTCACGACAAATAAAGTCATTCAGATAGACAAATAGGCTTTATTTTGCTGTTATAGGCTATAAATAGCCAATATTGGGAATTTATATGCAACTGTATAGGCTCTCTCTTTAGCTTTTGGGTGCTATTCTTTTTTGATTGTGCAGCAGCTTACGTGTGCACTTAAGAGAAAGCCAGGCTGCTACTTGTATTGACTAAAAAATGCCAAAAAGGTTGCGTTTGCCCGATGTCCACATTTAGCCGTCTAAATATGTCACACAGTGTCAACCGACTTCTACTCAACATCTGTCAGTCACCGCACTTACCCGATTGATTTTAGTTGGAATTGGAAACTGTAAATTAGTTGTTTAAAGTTATTGTCAATTCTTTGCCTTTTTTCCACTGCTATGTGTTTCAGTTAAAATGCTACATATTTGTTCAGTGCTTTCACCATGTCAGTTGTTTCCCGAGGGAACAAATAATGTAGTGAAAGCCTTTTTGGGTGCAGTGCTGCATGGCTATTAAATAATTGATGCTTGTCAGCCACTCAGCAGTCCCCTACAGTTACCATCATTCCACCATTCCGCATGAGCTCTACATGATTTTCTGTAATGCGTATGCTTTTACACGTTAGTGGTACCACACACTTATTTTAAAATGTCTTACAGGCTCCATGCAGAGCATCGAGTAAGGGTGGCATCAAAGAGAGAGAAAAAATGCAACTTAGAGACGCACAACATTGAGTATAAGTATATGAAGAAGTACATCGCGACACGAGAACCAATAAAATGAGTAGGAAACATGATAACAAAACAGGCTTACAAAAAAGAAAAGAAAAGGTAATAAGAATGAAGCGGTATGAGCCTTCGAATAGAATTATGAAGAAGCGCGGGAACCGTGGGGACAGAGAAAGAGAAGAGAGAAGTGAGAAATAAATGTAGACGAGATGGACGCCAGTTCCACAGCAATGCTTTACGTCTACTGTGTCCTTTAACTAGGAACGCTACAGTATTTTGGCGCAGTCGACAAGTGACTCCAACATGTGGGTGACATTTTTCCTCGAGGAGACCTCCGCAGAGAAAATCATCTTTTCGAGATACCAAGCTCAAGACGAACCAGCGGTGGAACTACCTCGCGAACTCAACTCGGCAGAACTCGTGAACGTGGTTTTAGAGAAGGCTTCCATAGACATTGCTGAACTACGCCGGAAGGGTGCGGTGAAAGTGAACTTGAGTCTGGCGATCTTCGACGAATTAGTTCTTCAACCGATGCGTCGAAAGGACTCTGGATCACGGTCTTCGACAGAAGAGGTGAGCCTCGTTTTGAAAGCTCTTCAGCTACAACAAGAACAGATGGCGCAACAAAACCAACTGGTGACGTCACTTATAAGCTCTCTAAGCGCTGAGAAGCCGGCGACTAATTTTGTAGAACCCGATGCGTTCGACGGCATGTCTTCAAGCCCAGAAAATTGGCTTGAATTCTATGAATATGCCGCTGGGAAGAACAAATGGCACTCTAATAAGGACAAGATTACCAACATACGTAGTTATTTAAGAGGTGTTGCATGGAAGTGGTACGATCTGCACATTATTGAAGATGTTGGCAACTCTTGGAACCAGTGGAAGGAAAAATTCTTGACGACATTCCGAAGCAACCCAGTGCAAAGATGGGACGGCGCGCTTAATTTCAAATTCAAGCAGGGCTACCCCGTCGAGTATTTCTTTGAAAAACGCCGTCTTTTAAAGCTGGCCGAGCCTATGCTTCCTCCTTCTGCCATAGTAGCTCTAATAATGCACGGATTGCCCGCGGAAGTCCTGAAGCTAGTGCAAGCACGATCACCTAAAGCTATAGACGGGCTCCTGGAGTGCCGTCACGACATACCATCTACTTCAGAAGAAAATATAACCACTGGCTTAAGCAGTCGCTTCAGACGGACCGGCGCGGATTGGTCAAGCCGTAATCCGCATGAACCGAGCCGCCTTGAAGGCAGTACAGAGAACTTGGGTTGGCGTGCTCCCAGAGGTCGAGTGAATAACGTCGACAACGACCCTGTCCCCCTACTTTCAGAAGCTCAAGGGTCTCCGACGGCAAAAAACTAATAAACAAGGGCGATCAGTCCGACCCGATGACCACAACTGAGACTGTTTATTTAACTTGCTCTAGCCTACTTCACATTCCTGTCAAAGTGAGAAATAGACATATGATGGCTTTGGTTGAGAGCGGTGCTTGTGTGTCCATAATAAATGCCAAGCTGGTAGATTCAAGTCACCTGCATAGTGGAAGAGTACTACGGGTGCAAGGGTACGATGGAAAAGTGACAATGCACAATCAGTGGGCCTCAGTAAACATCGAGTTCCAAGGTCATGAAATAGAGAGTGAAGTACTGGTGATAACGGGGGTGACGTACGACTTTCTGCTATCCAGACCAGATATAAAGAAACTAAAAATCAACGTATACTGGGACGATGCAGTTTTAGTGGAAGGACTATCAAAGGAAGAGACACAGCAAGATAGAAAAGATAACCTGCGAATTGTCAAGTGTGCGGAGGATATTAGCGACCTACCCTGAACTGGTATGCATAGGAAGCTATTCACAAGCGATGAAGTCGCACAAGGTGCCTTTCGAACTAACTGACAAGACCGTCATCCGAAAATCACCTTATAACATGTCAAGAGAATGCAAAATATCGTTGAAGAAAGAATTGCAGGAGATGCTAGACGCCGATAGAATCCGGCCTTCGGTGTCACCCTTCGCTTCTCCCATAACTATTGCGCCGAAGGAAGATGGAACTTTCAGACTGTGCACAGATTACAGAGTTCTCAATCGCCAGACATAACTTATACCATTTCCCATGCCGAAGATAGACACGATTATAGATGAGACAGGTGGTTGCCGGAGTTTTTCACGCATTGACTTGTTCAAGGGTTTCTGGCAGATCCCGCTAACCGAAGAAAGAAAAATGTACACTGCTTTTATCACGCCCTTCGATCTGTACGAGTATAACCGGCTTCCTTTCGGCTGGAAAAACTCGCCAGCATGGTTCCAGAAGATTATGAACGAAGTCCTGAAGCCTTTCCTAGGTGTCTTTTGTAATGTGTACATAGACGATATTATCGTCTTCTCCAAAACAGAGGCTGAACATCAGGAACACCTTTCTCAGGTAATAAATGCCTTGAGCTTGGCACAACTCAAGGTTAATTTTAAGAAAAGTGCATTCTTTCAAAGAAAAGTTGTGTTTCTTGGATGAGTATTTGATGGGACTACCAAAAGCACCAAACAAGAGTCCGTAAAGAGAATATCCCAACTGGTGAAACCATATGACGTCCACTCATTGCGTGTGTTTTTGGGATTAGCAGGACATTGCAGACCTCTCATAAAAGATTTTGCTATAAAAACAAGATGCCTCACGCGCCTAACGCAGAAAGAAGTTCCATTTGAGTGGGATGAGGAATGTGAGAGAGTCTACCGTGATCTGGTGCACAGAATCTCTGCTGACCCTATTCTACGCATACCAGATTTCACTTTACCCTTTGAACTGAATACCGACGCCTCACATTATGGAACAGGTGCAGTCTTGTACCAGAAATGTCCAGAAGCATCCGGCCGAGAAAAGCGACATGTACTAGGCTACTACAGCTACACCCTCAAGCCACCTGAAGTCAACTACACCACTACTGAAAAGGAAACTCTTGCTGTCCTTAAAGCAATTCAGTACTTCCGTACGTACCTAGAAGGCGCGAAGTTTACTTTGTTCACGGATCACCAGGCACTCACTCATCTCTTTAATATGACCCAACCTAAGGGACGTATCGCCAGATGGGTGAACTACTTGCAGCAGTTTGATTTCACCATCTTCCACAGACCTGGACCCCTTTTGACTGGTGCAGATGCATTGTCTAGACTGATGATACAGGCCAACAAAGAACAATCGGAAGAAATCAATGAAGTAAAATTGTGGGAAGGCACTGAACAATTAATTTTTATGGCAGGTAGCTATCAAGTCCCGCCAACGCTGGTTCCCAGGGTGCTTTATTTGTACCACGATAGCCCAGAATCTGGAGGACACGACGGATTTTGGCGCACCTACAACAAACTAGTCAAGCGATTTACGTGGCCTCACATGAAAGAAGACGTCAATCAATACGTTCGTTCATGCCACATTTGTCAAGCCAACAAAGTGAAATATAAGCAGCCTACGGACGCCATGATAATACCTTGCCACTCGAACGTGTCTTTTGAAGTTATACACCTGGATTTTGCCGAGCTAAATAAGAAACGAGGAGTCCGAAAAACGCAAGCTTTTCTTCTGGCCATAGATGAGTGCACCAGAATGGTCGCGGCACGGGCAGCAAAAGAAGATGCGAATAGTGTCATCACCCTCCTCCAACGGGATATGTTTAGGACAACCAGGAAGATCGTATGTGACAACGGTCCAGCGTTCAAGAGTAAAAACTAGCAAGATGGGCTCGAGACCACAATATATCAATCAAATTCTGTGCGCCATACCATCCCGCGGTGAATGGGCTTGCAGAGCGTGCTACACGAAATGTGAAACAATACATCAGGATGTACGATAGTTTGCGTGGTGGATAGAAATGCTCGTTAGAAGCAGCTGTAAGACATCACAATCGCTCCTACACCAGTGGCTTGGGATGCAGCCCGCAGTTCGCTTCTTCAGGAGAGACCCATATTCTTCAAGCGGACCGTGAACTGGGGCTGTTAGAAAATCTCAAGATCGTCCGTCGAGGAGAGGAAACAAAAATCACAGGAGGAGAGGTACCGTAAACGAATGAAAAAAAAAATTTGACAAGAGACATTGCTCAGATATCCCAGACATTCAAGTCACCGACCTCATTCTAGTTAGGAAAGGAGTAAGAGAATCCAGTGCCAAATTTTATGGTCCTTACTGTGTGACAAAGACAGCTACTCAGAAAGGAATATTGAAGACTGTGTGGTACATTGGTGAACGGGGCTCAGTTGAATGTGCTTCGATTGGAAACGTTTTCAAGTAGTACCCCAGGAGAGGTTAGCAAAAGAAACCTGGAAGGGTGAAGCGGTATAAGCCTTCGAATAGAAGATGAAGAAGCGCGGGAACCGTGGAGACAGAGGAAGAGAAGAGAGAAGTGACGAGATGGACGCCAGTTCCACAGCAATGCTTTACGTCTACTGTGTCCTTTAACTAGGAACGCTACAAAGAATACTGAATAAAAAACTAACAGGTCAGGGTAACGTATAAAACAGATAATTTTAGCACACACACATATCACTCGCACGCATAATCAGACATCATAGAGAAAGTGTAGTTTAAAAGCATGGAAAAAAATAAGCACTAACAGAATAGTACAATCTTAAGACCAAACATGCAGGGCCAGGAGTTCTCTAAATTTATCTTTGCTTGCATGTCCCTGCTGTCAGGAAGAGAATTGAACAAGTGAGTGGCTTGTGGTGACATCGAGAAATAAAACGCATCTGTGTTTCCAAAAATATGAGTAAACCTTAATTATTGAGTCTCGATGTGCAACATGCATGTTCCGGCAGCAAGGTTTCGACTTCATTTAATGAACATAATTATGGGGCAAGGACTTGAGTGCCATGTCAACATGACTGCTTAATGTAGGAAGCGAAAGGTAAAGATTGAGTTATGCTGGACTAAGGATTGAAGTTGCAGGAAATTGACTGACTAGCTAGATTCTGTATGGCTTCCAACACGCAGATTAAGTACTCATGATGACGAGACCATATCGTGGGTGCAATCTCGAGGTGCGGACGGACAAATGTTAGGAATGCTAATTTGCGCAGTTACGTAAGTTGCGATGAATGGAATCATGTGATTTTGAAGCATTCGCCCATATGGTTGGGATGTAAGATGCCCATATTGTATCAGGCATTTCAAAACAGTGATGGCATGCTGTGGGAACACAGTATGCCGTACATTTATTGCGTGCGAAAACAGCAGACCTAGTAGTGTCACAGGACTCACTGCTAATCTTTGATATTGGTGTGTGAGTAGACACGAGAATTTATCACCAATTATGAAAATTCTGGGTCTTTTTTTCTCATCTTCTGAATCTTATTTGTTTTCTTCACTTTACAGTTGTGCATTTGGTGCATCCCTGTGACACTGCACAATCTTGCTTTTACCTCTACAGCACCACAGTTGCTTGGCAAATTTGCTTACCCATTTTCTTATCAATTTGATGCGACATTTTGTGATGTACAGGGTCGTCCTTTTTGAAAGGGAACACGCGAGCGCGTGGCCTGTGCTCTGCGGCGGCTGCCTAGAGCGCCGGTCAGTGGCAGCAAGAGGAAGCACGTCCGCTTTTGGCGTCATCTATTGACGGTCAGAATGACTAGGCATGGCCGATTGGAAGCGCCTACTGGACTCCCGTCCCCGTATTACTGATGCGCAAGCAGCGGGGCCTGCAGCGCGAGCGCGATTTGCTAGCAGCAGACGCTGCGCTGCAGGCCCCGCTCCTTGCGCATCAGTAGAGTTTTAGAATAGGGGCCCCAATATTTTGGGGCCCCAAAGAGCTTTGCGGGTGTTAGCGTTGGGGCACGCAGGAGTGAAGAGTTTTAGAATAGGGCTTTGCGTTTGCAGATAGCGTCTTGCGCTGACAGCGCCACTACGGCGTCTAAGAAAAACGATTAAAAACAATTAAATAAAATATACCATCTTATGATATGAATAGTAATTTTGACTTGCATGTATTCGCGTTTAATTACAATTTAGAGGTTATTCTTCAAGCAGCAAACAATTAGTTGTGCTTAGTTTGGAGCAACAAAACCAACTTTACGTGCCTTCACCAGCCAAGCTTACCCGTGTTAGGCCTACGAGCCATAAAATCCACACTCGAATTCGGAATCAGCGGCGTCTAATGAATCAATCTTCACAACGCACGCTAGTTGAGAGAAAGCGATAACTGCAGTCACTTCTCCTAGCTTGCGAACTTCACGCATTACTGCGAATCGAACCCAGTTTGGTGCTAGATTAGAGCCGTCGCTTCGATGGGTGCCGCCATGTTTGTTGACGCAAAGCTTTTGGGAACGCTATTTGAGCTCCCGCTAAATCAGTGAAATAGCGTTCCCAACGCAAAACCCAAACGCAGTTTGCGTCTCGCGCATGCGCAGTGGCTTCGACGCTATTTCTTTGGGGCCCCAAAACGTTTGGGGCCCCTATTCTAAAACTCTCTAGTGGAAGGGAGTCCAGTAGGCGCTTCCAATCGGCCATGCCTACTCATTCTGACCGTCAATAGATGACGCCAAAAGCGGACGTGCTTCCTCTTGCTGCCACTGACCGGCGCTCTAGGCAGCCGCCGCAGAGCACAGGCCACGCGCTCGCGTGTTCCCTTTCAAAAAGGACGACCCTGTACATTTGTGTTTATGCCTATGTCTGCACCTTGGCTGAATGCTGCAAACGTTTTGAGGCCACTCCTCTCTGAACAAGTCTGTGCCAGTTTGTGTGTGTGACTCTCTTTACACGAAAGCATCTGTTTCTGCTGACACAGTGCTTTTTCAACTTGTGGATGTAGTGCACGGATATTTAACAGCTCATGGTGCAGGAAGAATCCTAACTTATCTTGCTTCCAGTTGTGCACATCAAAAAGGTCTTTTGACATGCTCACCGTTCCATTCTTAAAGCAGTCCTTTGCTTACATGTTCATTGCCTCCAAAATGTCAGATAAAATTGCTAATAAAAGTTACTATGCAGAAATGTTGTCTTGTCTTATTTGAACACCACATGTGGACCTTAGCATGTCACATGTCGTGACATGTTAAAATAGTTACTGAGCCAGCATATCTTTTGAAAGGAATAAAAGCTATATACCAGGCGATAGCAGGGATATTTCAGTCGAGAATGAAAATAATCATTCTAAGTGTTTTACATTATTTTAACACTGCATTCAAGGACGTTGATTATGGAAATCTCCTGCATCGATTATTGACTAGTTTTAAGTTTGAGAACGGCAGAATGCTCGTATCACAGAGTGCAAGTTGATGTTAGGCAGGCGTTCACAACAGCAGCTTCTAGCAGGTTTTCAACGATGTGTGGCTGCTAGTTAGTCTGTCTTTTAGTGGCAAAGCCCGTACATAGCAGCTCAGCAGGTTTTTATGAAGAAATAGGTATGGATACACTGAGGTTGACAGCCACAGATGTTCCGAGCCAGCCACTCTTGGATGTGCAGGCCCTGTTGGAGCAAGCAAATGAATTACTTAAGAGTTGTGCATAATGAGATTGGGCACAAAAAACTTGGCTGTTAATTCGGCAACTTGAAGCTCCTCGGCTACCCACCAGAGAAACTCAAGTGGCTGAATGGCGTCTTGACATCTATCGGTGTTCTTTTCTGTGACTCAATTGATAATTCGCCATTAGTGTCTGTCTCATGAAAAAAAAAAAAGAAAGGCTCAGGATATATTAAATTAAGTGGCAATCTCCAAGTCACTGTGGCTTACATGTAAGGCAACTAAGACAGCATATGGCTGTATCTCCAGTGTCGAAACGAGAAGCTGATATTTTGAAGTGTGCTAGATAGGTGACAGGAGTTAGTGTTGATGAAGTTAGCTGCCTAGACAGATGGAATGAGGATGTTGATGTCTATGAAGCTTTGAAGCTGTATTCTCCAATACCTCGCGAATGCGGTGTACTGTACTCGCTATACTATGACAACCTACACGTCACTTTTCCAGATCCTCAGACCATTGTGACATACTGGCAACAGGACAGGCCGTGTGCAGCTGTAAAGGTAGCCAGCCTCTGGTCTAGCCAGGTTGTATTAATGTTGATTTCACGTGAAAGCCTTAGAGCAGCGCTGCTGGTCATTTCCGAATCTTTTCAGGTCCTCTTCATGCCTTATTCTGAAGAATGTGGAAAGTTGCCTGACACTGCTCTGATGTTTGGGGTCATTTGGCTTAGCAGAGTAGTGCAGACTAAATGGCAATGTAAGGCAGATATGAAAAATAGTAAGAGATGTAGTAGGATTACAGGATAAACAGTGTTACTCCCGAAAATCCGCCCCTCAAATTGCTAATGCCTTCAATGATTATTTCTCAAAAATTGGTGACAATAGATCTAAGCAGTCTGTACTTTCAATTCCCGCAACCAAGATCCAGAGAAGCGTCGACAGTGATTTTTCGTTTGGTGAAATAACTCTTGAGGAAATAAAAATTATCGTACGCAGATTATCGGTTAATAAGGCATCCGGACTTGACGGCATTCAAGTTAAGATATTGAAAAACAATATTGATGTCTTATGTGTGGCCCTAGGTCACGTGTTTAACCATGCGATAAGTGGTAATGTTTACCCAAATATACTGAAAGTGTCAAAGGTTATCCCTGTGTACAAAACTGGTGATCTGAACCATCCGAGTAGTTATAGACCTATTTCAATTCTTAGTGTAGTCAACACACTATTCGAAAAGCTCATTGTGCTGCAGTTAAATGCATTTCTTGTAAGCAATAACGTTATCTGTCCACAGCAGCATGGCTTTGTTGCAGGTAGATCTACATCAACCGCAGTTTTAACACTTTCGCAATCGCTTAACTCTGCTCTTGACAAGAATAGCATTGCTGTGTCAATCTTTCTTGATATAAGAAAGGCGTTCGATACGATCTGTCACTCCATACTGTTAGTAAAACTGGAATCTTATGGTATCGTTGGAAACGCGCTTCAATTCATCCACAGCTATTTTAAGGCACGAAGCCAGCAAGTGGTAATTAACCAACATCATTCTGCTTTCACCGATATCGTATGCGATGGCTCGGTTTTAGGCCCTATTCTGTTTTCATTACACATAAATGATTTACCGGGCGCACTTAACCTGTCAAAAGTTTTGATGTACGCTGACGATACCGCCTCAGTTTACTCAGGGAACTCCCTCTCTTCATTACAAGACACTATATCTGGTGAACTGCTAAAAGTAGCTAACTGGTTTTCAGAAAATCGACTAGCCCTAAATACTGATAAAACTAAGTATATCATATTTCACTCTAACAGGAAAATACTAGACTACAGTGAGTTCACTTTGACTCTAGCGAGCCGAACTCTGGATCGTCTCGATTCATTTAAATGTTTAGGTGTTACTTTAGACAGCCACTTGCACTGAAGAGAACAAATTAGCGTTGTCTGTAAAAAACTCGCTTTCAACTGTTAGACTCTGGCCCGTGCCCGGCAATATTTTCCTCTTCCTTTGCTTTGTTGCATACACTTTTCTTTGTTTCATACCCACATGAGCTATGGTTGTGAAATATGGGGCCTAACATATAAAACTTATTTAACACCTATAGTGCAGTTGCAAAAACGGGCCCTAAGAATAATAACATTTTCCTCTGTTCATCACCCAAGTAGCGTTCTGTTTACTGACCTTCGTATTCTTTCTTTCACGACGTTAAGAAATTATAAGATCACTTGTTTAGTTCACAAAATACTTAACACCAACTTT